>NW_015379434.1:13247-14494 GCF_001522545.3 Parus major
GATTTCCCGGATAAATTCCCGGATAAGTTCCGGGATAAATTCCCGATTTCCCGGATAAATTCCCGGATAAATTCCGGGATAAATTCCCGATTTCCCGGATAAATTCCCCGACAATTCCCGATTTCCCGAGTCTCTCCCGTCCCCGCCTTTGCGACCTCCCCCTGTCCCCAAAAGCGCCGCCCCCGAAGGTCCCCAAAAATCCTCAAAAATCCCCAAAAGTCCCCGAAGGTCCCCAAAGGTCCCCAAAAGTCCCCAAAGGCCACCCCTGTCCGTGTCCCGGCTCCTCCCGTGTCCCAGTTCTGTCCCCTCCTGTCCCCAGCGGTGTCACCTCCTGTCCCCAAAGGCCCCGCCCATCCCAGAGGTGTCACCTCCCGTCCCCAAAGGTGTCACCTCCTGTCCCCAAAGGTGTCACCTCCTGTCCCCTGTCCCCTCCCCCTGTCCCGGTTCCGTCCCCTCCTGTCCCCAAAGGCCCCGCCCATCCCAGAGGTGCCACCTCCCGTCCCCAGAGGTGTCACCTCCTGTCCCCTCCCCCTGTCCCAGTTGCGTCCCCTCCCGTCCCCACCTGTCGCTCCTGTCCCCGTCGCTGTCGCTCCTGTCCCTCTGTCCGTGCGTCTGTCCGTCTGTCCCCGGGTCCCTCTGTCCTGTCCGTCTGTCCCTCTGTCCCCGTGTCCGTCTGTCCCCGGGTCCGTCTGTCCCTCCTGCCCCTCTGTCTGTCCCCGTGTCCGTCTGTCCTTCTGTCCCCGGGTCCCTCTGTCCTTCCTGTCCCTCTGTCCCCCGCATCCCTCTGCCTGTCCCCTCTCTCCCCTCTGTCCGTCTGTCCCCGGTGTCCGTCTGTCTGTCCCCTGTGTCCGTCTGTCCCCGGTGTCTGTCTGTCCCCTGTGTCCGTCTGTCCCCGGTGTCGGTCTGTCCCTCTGTCTGTCCGTCTGTCCCCCCTGTCCCCGGTGTCCGTCTGTCCCTGTCCCTCTGTTCCCCCTGTCCGTCTGTCCCCGGTGTCCGTCTGTCCCCCTGTCTGTCCCGGTGTCCGTCCCTCCGTCTGTCCCCGGTGTCCGTCGGTCTGTCCGTCTGTCCCCGCCGTGTCCGTCTGTCCGGATGTCTCCGGTGTCCGTCCGTCCGTCCCGGGGTCCCCTGGCTCAGCTCTTGGCGGCCGCGGCGTGTCCGGGCTGCGGGGAGCCCGTGCGGGACCCGCTGCGGCTGCCGTGTGGTCACTGCTGCTGCGGTCAGTGCCTGGCTCCGGACACTCCGGACAC
>NW_015379435.1:0-9334 GCF_001522545.3 Parus major
AATGGGATGCAGGAACAGGGTGTGGGAATGGGATGTGGAAATGGGATGTGAGAATGGGATATGGAAATGGGATGCAGGAACAGGGTGTGGGAATGGGATGCGGGGCTCCCTCCCATTCCCAGACACCGCACGGCAGCGGTGCTGACGCTCCTGCGCCGTGTCCCCTCCCCGCAGCCGGACCTGCGCGTGCCAAGGCAAGGACCCCAACACCTGCGGCGCTTCCTTCTCCTTCGGCTGCTCCTGGAGCATGTACTTCAACGGCTGCAAATACGCCCGCAGCAAAACTCCCCGCAAGTTCAGGCTGGTGGGAGACAATCCCAAAGAGGTGGGTGATGGGGTGGAGCGGGCCCAGCTCCGGTGGGGTGGTGGTTTGGAGCTCCTTTCCTTTCAGGTCTCTGAAAATTGGATTCCTTGTGGGGTGTTTTATGGGCTAGAGAGGTGAGGAGGAGAAAGGTGTCAAGAATGGGGATTTGTAGAATCCCAGGGAAGAGCCAGAGAGCTCTTTGGTCGAGTGGGTCGAAGCACAACAGACTTTGAGGCTGGAGGTTGAGCGGCCAAATCCTCACAAGGAATTTAAGATACCGTGGGAAGTGTTGGGTGCCGTGTGGCGTCTGTGGGCTCTGTCCCCAGTTCCATCCCTGAATCCCCTGGGTAATCTCCTCCCCTTTTCCTTACCGTAGGAAGAGCTGCTTCGGAGAAGCTTTCAGGACTTGGCCACCGAGGTTGCTCCGCTTTACAAGAGGCTGGCACCGCAAGCCTACCAAAACCAGGTCCTGGTCTGTCTCATTAAGGACTTTTGGATTGGGTTCTTTTTCCCTTTGAACTGAAGATTGACAGAGGGACTTTTCTCTCGTTCATTCTCAGTTGTTTATTTTTTCTTATCAGCATTCCAAGGAGCTGTGTGCACTGTGATAGAAAAGGGGTAAAATGGCCAACAAAGATCTTCCTCAAGGTCTTTTATCTGTCCATTTACCCAATTAACAGATGCCAACTCAATTATTTTTATTAGTGACCCAATGACCCAACACCTGTGTGCTGCACTGGGGCATTTTCTACCCAATCACTTAAAACCACCCAAAAACCCCCAGGAAAAGAACAAAAGGAAGAAAGAAGGAGGACAAGAGACATCACCCTAAATCCTCCATCTTGTCCCCTGCTCTCTAAACTACCTTAAACTCTAAACCTCAACCCATTCACACAGTGACTCAAGAAACTTTCTAATTCACACATTTACACTTTTCCTATCTAACTTTAACATTTGTTTTCATGTATCACCATGAAAACATGCCCATGAATTTCATGTTAGATGAAATTCAGTGTTCTCCTGGATGTCAGAGCATCAGAGACAAGGGCACACACTCCATGTCTCTAAACTACCTTAAACTCTAAACCTCAACCCATTCACCCAGTGTCTTAAGCAAACTCTCTAATCTACACATTCACACTTTTAGTTTTTCTATCTAACAGCTGTTTTCATGTATCACCATGAAAACACGCCCATGAATTTCATGTTAGATGAAATTCAGTGTTTCTTTGGATCCTAGAACTAAATATTAGAAACAAGGGCACGCAGTCTGTATCTCAGACTGCAACACTGCTCATGCCATCCCTTTCCCCACGGCTGGAATGGGCACAGGGTGGTGGCCTTGGGGATTTTGGGTGACCGGCTCCTCCTTCCACAGGTCACCAACGAGGACGTGGCGATCGACTGCCGGCTGGGCTTGAAGGAGGGGAGGCCGTTCTCGGGGGTGACAGCGTGCATGGACTTCTGTGCTCACGCTCACAAGGACCAGCATAACCTCTACAACGGCTGCACCGTGGTAAGCAGGAGCCGGGCAGGGCTTTTCGGGGTGCTCCCCACTTGATTTGGGGTGCTCCTGTTTGTGGGGTGTCATCCCCAGCCGTCCCACCCCTCGTGGCTTCAGTGTGGGCACAGCTCACATGAGCTGCTCAGGTCTAACAGGAGCCAGCGCCGACTTTTGTCCGACCCAAACGCCGTGGGAGGTTTCCGAATTCCGAATGGGATCAGAGCAGGCTGGGGGGATGCCAGGCTGGTGTGGCTTCACGCCAGTGTGGGGGAGAAATGGGAGGAGGTTTGGCTCATCCAGCACCGGCCACATCCATCAGCATCCCACTGACAGCACCTGCCCCGGCCAGGTCTGCACGCTGACGAAGGAAGACAATCGTGTGGTGGGGAAAATTCCCGAGGATGAGCAGCTGCACGTCCTCCCCCTCTACAAGATGTCCAGCACGGATGAGTTCGGCAGCGAGGAGAACCAAAACGCCAAGGTGGGCAGCGGGGCCATCCAGGTGCTCACATCCTTCCCCCGCGAGGTCCGCAAGCTGCCCGAGCCCGCCAAGTCCTGCCGGCAGCGGCAGCTGGAGGCCAGGAGAGCTGCTGCCGAGAGGAAGAAGCTGCAGAAAGAGAAGCTGATGACGCCGGAGAAGATCAAGCAGGAAGCGCTCGAGCTCCCCACACTCCAGCCAAATGCAGGTAACGGGGGCAGAGGTGAGGTGCTGCTGCCCCGAGCCGCCCGGAGAGCGCGTGAGGGGATGGGGATGTGGTCGGGGGCTTCCTTGTGTTGTGTTTGTGGTGCTGGACGGCTCCTCTGAGGGTTTTTCACAAAGGCGCGAATCGATGCCGCTGCACCAGGCGATGGCGAGCGATGCCAACCTCTGCAGCTGGCTGCAAACCCATCACCGTGGCGTTTCCGAGTCTGGCCGGCTGTTCTGGGGTCCCCTCCGGTGTCCTCCTCGGCCGGCGGGTCACCGGGGCTGTGTGTGCTGTCCCACAGGTATGGCGTTGAAAGGCGGGCTACCCCCGCAGCCGCTGAAACCTTCCATCAAGGTGGAACCCCAGAGCCATTACAACGCCTTCAAGTACAACGGCAACGCGGTGGTGGAGAGCTACTCGGTGCTGGGCAGCTGCCGGCCCTCCGACCCCTACAGCATGAACAGTGTTTACTCTTACCATTCCTACTATGCACAACCCAATCTGCCTTCCGTGAACGGGTTTCATTCCAAGTTTGCGCTCCCCTCCTTCGGGTATTACGGCTTTTCCAGCAACCACGTGTTCCCCTCGCAGTTTCTCAATTACGGGGCGGCCGAGAGGAGCGGGAGCGGCTGGGTGAGCAACGGCTACGAGAAGAAGCCCGACGTGTCGGCGCTGCAGGAGAACCTCAACCACACCTACGGGAGCGGCAGTTTCCCTGAGCCCATCCCGCACGGCGTGCGGAGCAAAAACCATCACCAGCGCACCTACGAGCGAGCCAGCCGCTACGCCAGCCAGCAGAAAGCGGCGGCGGCGACGGCCGGGGCGCACAGGACTAGCTCGGGCTCGGAGGAGGCGCCGTCGTTTGCACAGAACTGTTTCGGCAGCCGGCCCATCAAGCAGGAGCCTCCAGACCCCCCGCCCGCCATCGAGCCCCTTCCCAGCGCCGCGCCCGGCGCCGGCTTAACGCTGCCGGCCGTCCCCGCGCACGGCGCGGCGCCGGAGCAGCGCTGGAGCCCCTTCAAGGCTTCCCCCGAGAGGACTAGCACGGCCGAGGGCTCGTGGAGCGGGCTGGCGGCGGGCTCGGGCGGGCGGGAGAAGCTGAGCGCCTTCGACGCCGCCGTGCGCTTGCCGCCGCCGGAGAAGCAGTGGTCCAACGTCCTGGCGGGAGAGGCGGCGGCGGCAGCGGCGCACGGCTCGGGCTTGCTGCCGAAAGCGTGGAGCCCCTGCAAGCTGGGAGAGACGGCGCTGGCTGGCACGGGCACCCCCAGCCTGCTGGGGTCACTGGGGTTCAGCTCGGCTCTGCCGGGGCTCCCCGGCTTCCCCGAGGAGCCCTGGGGCTCCGTGAAGGTGGAGGAGAGGAGGACGCCGGCACCCAGCCCGGGGCTGCCGGAGAAGCCGTGGGAGGCAGCGGCGGGCGAGAAGGGGGTGGCGGGACCCCGCCGGGAGAAGCCGTGGGACCCTTTTGGCCTGGAGGAGGATCTGCCTCCAGAGAAGGCGGTGAAGGAGGAAGAGGAAGAGGAGGAGGAAGAGGAGGAGGAAGAGGAAGAGGAGTGGTCGGACAGCGAGCACAACTTCCTGGATGAGAACATCGGCGGCGTGGCCGTGGCGCCGGCCCACGGCTCCATCCTCATCGAGTGCGCCCGCCGCGAGCTGCACGCCACCACCCCGCTGAAGAAACCCAACCGCTGCCACCCCACCCGCATCTCCCTTGTCTTCTACCAACACAAGAACTTGAACCAGCCCAACCACGGCCTGGCGCTGTGGGAGGCCAAGATGAAGCAGCTGGCGGAGCGGGCTCGGGCCCGGCAGGAGGAGGCGGCGCGCCTGGGGCTGCCGCCGGACGCCAAAGCCTTCGCCAAGAAGCGCAAGTGGGGCGGCGCCTTGGCCACCGAGGCGCCCAGCAAGGAGAGGAGGGACTCGGTCCCCACGCGGCAGGCGGTGGCCATCCCCACCAACTCCGCCATCACTGTGTCCTCCTACGCCTACACCAAGGTGACGGGCCCCTACAGCCGCTGGATCTGAGACGGAGGCGACCACCGCGGCCCCATCTTACCTCAACCCTCGGCGGCGCCGGAGCCCGGCGTCGCTTCGTGGTGCTTTCTTCCTCGGGCGTGGGGGAGAGGAAAACAAAAAGTAAATAGACGAAAGCGAAGCGAAAACACAACGACCGCAAAAATAAAAGTAAAAAAAAAATCGAAATGAAAAAAATCCAACCCATAGGAAACGGACCCAACAGGAGCGGCGGAGCTGGCGCGGGCTCAGGCCGTCGGAGAGCCGCGCCCAGCGAGGAGTCGGCAAACCAAGCGAAAACTTGGTTGAAAAACCCAAGAGGAAAGATGCTGTTTGATGATTTTAGGTAATCTCATATTTATATCTCCATGATTTTTTAATCTAGCCTCGGATGAATTTCCTAGCGTCCTTTCGCAAAGGAGAGGTTTTTAATTCCACTTGAAGCGGCCTGTTTGTTGGGTTTTTATTTTATTTCATTTTTTACTCCGATGACAACGACGAAGCCGATCTTCAAAAGAGAAGCCAACATCGAAAAACCACCCTAATCATGAATCCAAACCAACCTGAACACCAAACCAGCTGAAAGGCAAGAGGTGACCCCCTCCAGCTCCGCCGCGGGGGCTGCGGGGACCGCGTGCTTTACCGTAAGCCGGACACGCTGAGCATCCGATTATTTTTATTCCAAGGACCTAAAAAAACCACCAATTTTGCAGCTGGAGGAATCCTTTCTGACAGCCAGCGGGGCTGTCCCGGGACGGCGCGTCTCCGCCGGGTTCTGCCGCCCCGGCGGGATCGGTTCTGCCGCCACGGAGCAAGCCGGCGTCTCTCCCGGCGCCGGAGACCTCAGGACACGTCCGGGCTGGGGAACGCCGCTGCCGGGGGGCCGCGCTCGGGCTCGGACTTGGGGCTCCTTTGCCCACGGCCCCAGGGCGAGCGGCAGCGGCGGCGTCTCCGTAAGAGCCGACAGGACAAAAACAGAAGAAAAAATAAAATATATATATATAAAAAAAAAATACAAAAACCAGGAAAACCACCCCCCCCCTCCACAAACCAACCCCAAACTGTGAATAGCGAGTGTTGCTCTCTGTACATCACTGTTGCTAAAAGTCTGGTGCTTTCCGTCTCCGGGGGACTTTCTCCGTGCAGTCGGCTCCGGGAAGAGCGAATCCCAAGACTTGACTGGCCAAAACCCCGCCGGGTCTTGCCTTCCCTGCCGGTGCCGGCGAGCCGCGGCCGAGCGCTGCCGGGGCTCGGTGCTCTTTCTCTCCCCGGGTGCCATCCCTCCTTCCTACGGATCACCGTTCTTCCCGCAAAAAAACAACGAAAGAAACAAACCCAGAAACCCAACCCAGCAACGACGACAACCACGTGGTGCTTTTGGAACACTCTCAGTCCAGACTTCCCGCCCGGCGCTCGGCACCGGAGCCGCGCCGGGACAGACGGAGCGCGGCCGAGCTTGCCCCGCGGCTCACCGGGAGCGCGGCGTGGCCGGAGCCCGGCGTCCCCACCCCCCCCGGGGGTTATTTTTTTTTTGGGGGGGGGGTGGAGTCGTTGCTTTTGCACTTTTTGGTGCCTTTTGGAGAGCCAGCCAAGGCAGCGCCGACGCCGTCACCGTGCCGGGATCACCTCGTGTTTACTGTCACCCCTCCTTCCCTGGCGGCACGGATCAGCAGGATCTCGGTAAAACAGCCTGAACGTTTATGTTGGTCTGATTTTAAACCTGTAAATAGGGAAAGAAATTTTTTTAAAAGCACTTTCACCTAGATTTAAAAAAAAAAAAAAAAAAAAAAAAAAAAAAAAAAAAAAAAAAAAAAAAAAAAAAAAAAAAAAAAAAAAAAAAAAAAAAAAAAAAAAACCCCCCCCCCCCCAAAAAAAAAGGGTTTTATTTTTTTTTTGGGGGGGTGTGTTTAGTTTTTTAACCGTAATCTGTAAAATCGCGTATATTCGACAAGGAAACTCAACGAGCTATTCCCGCTTTTCTTATAAATACCCAATAGCATATCAGGATTGTAAGAGTCAACGGCAAGTCAGATTTTAGGGATGCCATGCCGGGGACCCGCCGTGTCGCTGTGCTTGGGAGCGCGGAGAGGGGACCCGGCCCATCTGGGGCCGGATTCGGGTGCTGGGGCCGGATTCTGGTGCCGGTGCCGGATTTGGGTGCCGGATTCTGGTGCCGGGGCCGGATTCTGGTGCCGGTGCCGGATTTGGGTGCCGGATTCGGGTGCTGGGGCCGGATTCCGTTGCCAGATTCGGGTGCTGGGGCCAGATTCGGGTGCCGAATTCAGATGCCGGTGCCGGATTCGGGTACCGGGCCGGATTCAGGTGCCGGGGCCAGATTTGGGTGCTGGTGCTGGATTCGGATGCCGGGGCTGGATTTGGGTGCTGGTGCTGGATTCGGGTGCCGGATTTGGGTGCTGGTGCCGGATTCGGGTACCGGGCCGGATTCGGGTGCCGGGGCCAGATTCCGGTGCCGGATTCAGGTGCTGGGGCCAGATTCGGATGCCAGATTCTGGTGCCAGGGCCGGATTCGGGTGCCAGATTCGGATGCCAGATTCAGGTGCCGGATTCCGGTGCCGGGGCCGTATTTGGATGCCGGGGCCGGATTCCGGTGCTGGATTCGGGTGCCAGGGCCAGATTCCGGTGCCGGATTTGGGTGCCGGTGCCGGATTCGGGTGCCAGATTTGGGTGCCGGGGCCTGATTCTGGTGCCAGATCCGGGTGCCGGATTCGGGTGCCGGGCTGGGTTCGGGTGCCAGGCTCAGGTGCCGGGGCCGGATTCGGGTGCCGGCCCGGTTGGGCCGCCCGGGCTCTCTGGCTGGCGTGACGGGGGTGCCTTGGAGCTCCGCCCGGCGGGGCGAGCGTCAGGAGGAGAAGGAGCGTTGGGAGAAGCCGATGGTCCGTGTAACCTGTCTAAGTCCTGCTTCCTCAGAGGTTTTTTATTTCGGTGCAGGGAGGGGTCGGTCCGGCGCGGCGTCGGCTCCGGCGGGTTCAGCCTGGGAGAGCGGGGAGCTGCCGGCGCCGCGGGTCGGGGAGCGAGAACTGCTGCAGTCTCACGTTTTTACACTACATAAACGTCTAACCTACCTCAACTCTCAGTCATTACAAATTAGCACGCTTCAGACTTCTACACAAACTCGAAATCTATGCACAGCTCTTTTACCCCTTGCTGCTGAGAGGCTGTTTCCAAGCAAAACCTTTTTCCCCTTTACCCGTTCCCGGCGGCCGCGCTCGTGCCGAAGCCACGGGGGTCGTGGAGCTCGGTGGGGAGGGAGGGATGTTCTCGACGGGTGGGATGTGGGGACCTGATTTTTGCAGCAGGTCGTGGCCGCAATGGTGCTAGAACAGCCGTGGTGGAAACCCCAGGGGGGGCTCGACGCGGGGAGCCCCCGGCCGGCTCCGTGGTCCCGCTTCGGTGTTTTCTGGCCGCGATGCTTCGCCTCGGGCAGGAAACGGGGGGTGCAGTTTGGGTCCCCCATCTCGATGCTCTCGAGATGAGGCATGGGAAGGAGAAGGAAACCAGAATCCCTGAGGTGCCTCAATTGCTGATTTATTTTTTTTTTTTTTCCTTTTAATACTGGAGTACGCTTTGTGGGCTCTATAAGGCATATTTTTATGAAATGAAATCTTGTAATACAAACGGTGCTATGGTGTTTTAACAAACTGTATCACGCTTCTGCCTGATTCCATCTCGCTGAGGTGCTACTAATGTATATATCAAATTAAGGAACCAAGATATAAAAAAAAACCCATAAAAACCAACCAACATTAAGCAATGTCGTTGAGAAGGAAGTTTACTTTTCCGGAGCGACAGCTCGAGGCGTGCCGGGAGCCGGTTGGGTTTATGCAAACTGAAAGAGGCGCCGCGTCCGAGGCGTGCCGGGGTCGTGGTGGAGCCGTTCCTGGCGGATCCGGGCGTGGTTCTGGGATGAGGTGATCAGAGGTGACCTCTGGGGCCCAGCCAGGTGCGTGGTCGCGGCGCTGGGACGCGGCGCTCGGCCACACGCAGTGCTCGGACGCGGTGCTCGGACGCGGTGCTCGGACGCGGCGCTCGGTCACGCGTCGTGGGCGCGGTGCTTGGACTCGGTGCTCAGGCTCGGTGCTCGGCCCTCCATCACGGACGTGGTGCTCAGGAACGGTGCTCGGCCACACCTTGCGCGGCGGTGCTTGGACGCGGCGCTCGGACGCGGTGCTCGGACGTGACGCTCGGCAGTGTGCTCGGAGTGGTGCGCGGTGCTCGGGCACGGTGATGGCCACATACGATGGACATGGTGCTTGGACAGGGGGGCTTGGACAGGGGGGCTTGGACAGCGGGGCTCGGACAGGGGTGCTCAGACTCCCATCGTGGACATGGTGCTTGGACATGGTGATGGCCACATGGACGTGGTGCTCGGACACGGTGCTCAGACAGGGGTGCTTGGACATGGTGCTTGGTCCCAGTGATGGCCACACACGATGGACGTGGTGCTTGGACAGGGGTGCTTGGACAGGGGTGCTTGGACAGGGGTGCTCGGATATGGTGCTTGAACACCCATCGTGGACATGGTGCTCGGTCCCAGTGATGGCCACACACGATGGACGTGGTGCTCGGACAGGGGTGCTCGGACACGGTGCTTGGATGTGGTGCGTGGACATGGTGCTGTGTTTGGTGCTTGGACTTGGTGCATGGACATGGTGCTGGGGCACGGTGCTCTGCTGTGGTGCTCGGACACAACGTGTGGACATGGTGCTCGGACATGGTGCTTGACCACGGTGCTTGGACACGATGTGTGGACATGGTGCTTGACCACAGTGCTCGGACATGATGTGTGGACATGGTGCATGGACATGGTGC
>NW_015379435.1:10805-12701 GCF_001522545.3 Parus major
GTGTCCATCCCGTGTCCATCCCGTGTCCATCCCGTGTCCATCCCGTGTCCATCCCGTGTCCATCCCGTGTCCATCCCCGCCCTGTCCAGGCTCAGCTCCCGCCGCTCCTCGCTCTCATCCCTCCCTGCCTCTCCCGTCCCTCTTCCGCCCGGCTTTTCCCCTTTTATTGGCTTTATTTGACATTTTTTGGGGTTTATTGGTGCTACTTCCTCCCCCCTCCCCCCAGGCAAATACCTCATCCCCAGCCCCCTGCAGCGAGTCCGGGGTGAAGCTTTTCCGAAATCAGGGATCCTTTCGCAGCGGTGTTTCCTCCTTCATTTCCCCCTCCTCATTTCCACCCTCCCCTTCTTCCCCCTTTCCGCCCGGGATTTTCCTCATTTCTCCGCATCCTTCAGGGATTTACCAAACCGCCGGAATTTCAGCCTCATTTTGATTCTGGGAGCGAGGAGGTTTTGGTTTTGTTTTGGTTTTTTTTTTTGGGCCGGTGGGATTTTTTTAAAATTTTATTTTATATTTTATTTTATATTTTTTTTTATTTTTTTTTGGTTTTTTTTTTTGGGCCGGTGGGATTTTTTTAAAATTTTATTTTATATTTTATTTTATATTTTTTTTTATTTTATTTTATATTATTTTATTTTATTTTATTTTATTTCATTTTATTTTGTTTTATTTTATATTTTATTTTATTTTATATTCTTTTATTTTATTTTATTATATTTTATTTTATTTAATATTTTATTTTATTTCATTTTATTTTATTTTATTTTATTTTATATTTTATTTTATATTTTATTTTATTTAATATTTTATTTTATCTTATTTTATCTTATTTTATTTCATTTTATTTTATTATTTTATTTTATCTTATTTTATTTCATTTTATTTTATTATTTCATTTTATTTCATTTTATTTCATTTTATTTTATTTCATTTCATTTCATTTTATTTCATTTCATTTTATTTTATTTTATTTTATTTTATTTTATATTTTATTTCATTTAATTTCATTTAATTTTATTTCATTGAATTTCATTTAATTTCATTTAATTTCATTTTATTTACACCGCAGCGCGCAGGAACAAAGAGGTAGAAATTCCAAACCTAAAAAAAAAAAACGAGCGCCGTTTTTTGCCGGATTCGGGAATTTGCTCGGAGGCGGGGAGGGCGTTTTTACCGGGATATTTTTGTTGGGATACCGGAGATGGGGAGGTGGGACAGCGACATCGGAGCCGGGAGACACCGCAGGCTTCTCCCGGCAGCTCCGAAAAATTCACACTTGAACATTTCTTGCTCGGCTCGGGACTGTGGTTACTTGAAATGAAGTTTTTTTTTCTCCGGGGCGGATTGAGGACCGGTAGATTTTTTTTCCCCCATGTCTCAAGGCAATAGGATTAATGTGTATTAAACTGTAGATACTTCTAGGACAGTAAATTTATGCTGATAATTTTATTTTGTATAATTTTCCCCTTTTTTTCTTTTCCCCACCCCCTCTTCTTTGTGTTGTTGTTTTTCCCCCCCTTTAAACCTTTTCTTTTCACCTTTCCCCCAGTGTTTCGGTAAATTTATTTTTTAGGATGCCTAAAAATTGCAGGTTTGGATCCTCCCCCTCCCCTCTGGTTTTGGTTTTGTTTTATTTTCTTCTTTTTTTTTTTTTTTTTTTTTTTTTTTTTTTTTTTTGTTCTTTTGTTGTTTTTATTCTTTTTTTTTTTTTTTTCTTTTTTAATTTGTATTTTATTCTGAGTTGGCGCGGCCGCGGGGCCGTGGGCTGTATTATTCCTGATATCTTTAAAATATTGTGGGTGTTTTAATAAATTTTATATTTATTTTTTGCACTCAACACGAGCCTGGAGTGGCTTTTTCTGCTGGAATTCCTGCTGGGATGGGGTGGGGGAGAGG
>NW_015379435.1:14431-18496 GCF_001522545.3 Parus major
AGAGAGGGAACAGGAGAGAGGGAACAGGAGCAGCACCCACAGCTGGAATGGGAGACAGGGACCCATCAATCCAGCTCCAGGCCCTGCCCAGACACCCCAAAACCCCACGCTGGGAACAGCACCCAAACATTCCTGGAGCTCCTGGGGGAGCCTGGAGCAGGCTCTGGGGGCAGAACATCGCTGGGGTGTTGGGCAGGGCCCCAGACTCGGTGGGTTTGGTGTAAAAACCCTGCAGGGTTTGGTTTGTGCACGTGGAACACGGGGAGTGCGACAGCGGAGCAGAGCCAGGAATTAATTTGGTGACTCTGCACAAGGGCCACGCTTTTTGTCTGGTCCCAAACCTGTGGGGCTGAGGGTGCAGCAGCCCCAAACCCGTGGGGCTGAGGGTGCAGAGCTCTGGGTGTGGGGCTGAGGGTGCAGCAGGGCTCTGGGTGTGGGGCTGAGGGTGCTGCAGAGCTCTGGGTGTGGGGCTGAGGGTGCAGCAGCCCCAAACCCGTGGGGCAGCTCTGAGTGTGGGGCTGAGGGTGCAGCAGCTCTGGGTGTGGGGCTGAGGGTGCTGCAGTCCTGAGTGTGGGGCTGAGGGTGCTCACCCACCCCTGAGAGCCCTGCTTGCCTTGCAGGCCCTGAGCGAGGAGATCAAGCACATGCACGGCCTGCGGATCTTCACCTCGGCCCCCAAGGCCTGAGGCTGCTCCAGCAGCAATAAAACGCCCCAGGAGGGGCACCCAGGGATGTGAATTCCACCCAGTGTTGTGTGTTCAATCAGGGCCCCGTGGGGCAGGGAAAGGAGAGGAGAAACCCTCTTCCTCTGAAAGAAGAGCAGGAAGAAACTTTATTATTATTATTATTGTTGTTGTTGTTGTTGTTGTTATTGCCTTTGCCACACAGGAGGGACCCGTGGGACATCCCAGAGCTGCTCCTCCCACCCACCCAGGGACAGGGACAGCCCACCCTGGGGCCAGGCACTTCTCCTCCTCACCCCTGCTTAAGGCTCTGGGCCAAAGTGCACCTCTTTTATCCAAAAAAAGAATTAAAAAAACCCAAGAAAAAGCACTTCCAAAAATAAGCTGAGCCTCTCCGGGCGTGCTCTGGGGCTGGAGAGTCCAGAGAGGAGCTCTGGGAGCAGAAAGCGGCCGGGCAGCACCTGGAACATCCAGAGCAGGGCAGAACCTGCTCCACCTGCGGCCAGCCCAGGGCAAGGAGAGCCCAGCGGGGGCTGCAGAGCGGCGCTGAGGCCGCTCGCTGCCGGCTGAAGAGGAAGCAGAAAAGGAGCAGCCAGAAGGGTCCTCCCAGGAGGGTTTTATCTGTCCTTGGAGCCCAACTTCTCAATCAGCTCATGCAGAGGAGCCAGCTCACGCCTGTCGATCAGGCTGAACTCCTGGCAGGAGGAAAAGGAGACACCAAGAAGTGAGGGAAGATGGAAAAGGTGTCACCCTGCACGGGCTGGGGGCAGCACCGCTCCTGGTCCTCGTGGAGAAATCAGATTTCAACAAAACTCCTGTCATGTTGCTGCACACAGCAAGGCACAGACCAGGCTGGAAAAGTAAAAGAAAGGTGCTGGTGCTGCTCTGAGTCGGTTCCTGAGCTACAAACCCTCTGAGTTCTCCTCCAGTTCTGGATTTGTTGGCTGCAGATTGGTAATTAAAACCCGAGAGAGAAATTGGAGCACTTACAGCAAACAGAACAAAAAAACCCCACAAAAGCCCGGCAGCACAAAGGGCTCAGCTGGGTGTTAACAGAGCAGATCTTGGAGATTTCCACCCAGAATCCTCCAAAAGCCAAGAGAGAAGGTGAGATCACCTCCAGCTCACCTGCACGAAGAAGATAAAGTGCTTGAAGGAGGTGTTGAGGTGAGCCTCCTCCTGCAGCCGCATCACCGAGTCGAAGTGCTGGTGGTAGATGTGGGCGTAGACCCGGAACAGCCGCTTCAGGATGGTCTTGGCCACCGACATGAAGTTCTTGGGAAAGGGGACACCTGGAAAAGGGGGACAGGCAGGGATCAGGGCATGGCCCAGCCAGGAGGGGCCGAGCCAGGGCTCGTGGCTGCACCCACCGATCTTGGAGGGGAAGAGGGTCTCGTCATCCAGCTGGTCCTGCACCCACGTCATCAGGTAATCGATGTACTTGGGTGCTGAGCACTTGATGGGCTTCTTGATGTTGGTGCCGTCGGCCCAGTGGTACTCGTACCTGTGGGAGGGGGAAATCCCACAGGAAAAACGGGATTCGGGATCCCTGCTGATCCCAGGAGTTGCTCAGGGCTGAGCAGAGCTCGGCCTGTTTGGGTTTCCTGAGCCCAACAGTCAGGGCCGGCCCCTCTGGGGGATTTTTTTGGGGTTTCAGCCCCAAAAGTCACAGGATTATGGAATATCCAGATCCAGCGGGATCATCAAGCCAAGCCTGGCCCTGCACAGACCCCCAGCAATCCCTGGCAGCGCTGTCAGAGTGCTCCTGGAGCTCTGGCAGCCCTGTTCCCTGGGGAGCCTCTGGGGGAACAACCCTGCCCTGAGATCTCCATCCCAAATTCCCCTGGAACAGCTCCAGCCATTCCATGGGATCCTGTCTCTGCTCCCAGAGATCAGATGTTAAAAATGACCCTCAGCTCTGTGGCTGCCTCCTCTGACATCAACATTTCCTTAAAACAAACCAAAAGGAGCATCAGAGCCATCTTTTGGAGCCTCTGGATCTCACAGCAGACCCTGCTCCCACCCCTTTTCTCTGAGGTGTTTTACAAGATCCCTGAAAAGCAGCAAAGCCCCTCTGTGTTTTTCACCCGGCCACAAGCGCGAGCGGTGCCACTGGAGAGGAAGCTGTGACAGGAAATGGCCCCAAAAATAGAGGCAGGAACTGGCAGAGCAGATCCTGCAGGGTAGGAGAGCAGGGCAGGAGGTTCCACGGCACCCACAGGGTGCTGGGCTCACAAACAGAGCCGTGGCAACCTCCCAAAGAGGATTCCCACCTGTGGCAAAATCTGCGAGTGCAGAACCAAGCCCTGCCAGGAATTCACACCTAAAATCAACAAGGTGGCCCCAAAAAGGGTTCACTCTCTTCTTTCCACCTCCCCCGAGGCCCCAACCTTCTCCAGCAGAGCAGTGCCACCACATTATAAAATTAAAATTAAGTCATGAAATTAAATGAAAAGCTGATTAAATGTTCCCCCTGAAAATCCACCACATCCCTGAGGATGACACCAGAAGAGCAAAACGTGGCAGCTGGACCCTGCCTGGGATCCCTGCAGCTCCTCCCTGCCTCACCTGGGCCCTGCAGACATCACGGGGCAGCTGCTCTCGGTGCAGAACTCCGTGATGGTCCCGTACAGCATGTTGATCTGGTTGAAGAAATCCACAGCTGCAAAGGAAACGCCGTGGGGTGAGCCAGGCGTGAGCCCAGCACCTCCCAGGATGCTCAAAAACCTGATGGATTTGGTAATATCCAAGGAGAGACCTTCCTCAGGGTGAGCACTCCTGACCTGAATCTGAATCTCTACGATCCTTGCTTTAAATTGCATTTTTTTCCCCCCTCTCTAACCTCCAAAGAAGCAAAGGTCAAGGCCAGGGGGAGCAGCTGCTCTAACCAAATTGGATNGTTTTTGGGGTTTCTCAGGGCCGTCTCTCCCCCATCCCCCGTGTGTTTTTGGGGTCCCCCGGGTTTCTCAGGGCCGTCTCTCCCCCAGCTCTTGCTGCGCTGCCGCTCCTGGCGCGGTTTCTCCTCGCAGACGGACGGGGAGTCGCGGCTGGCGCGGCTGCTGCGGGAGAAGTTCCCGCGGGCATCGGCCATCAAGGTGCGGGACATCTCAGGTACGGGAAACGCTCCTCCTTCAAACCGGGTCTGTCCCCAGCCCCCCAGAAGGGTCGGGAGAGAGAGAGGGAGCTTTAATTAGCATTAATTAACGCTAATGAATTTGTCAGGAGGATGCGGTGCCATGTACGAAATCCACATCGAGTCAGAGGAGTTCCGGGAGAAGCGAACGGTGCAGCAGCACCAGATGGTCAACCAGGTCTGGGGGCTCCGGGGCTGAGGGTGGAGAGGGAACGGGAGAGAGGGAAAGGGAGAGAGGGAAAGGGAGAG
>NW_015379435.1:22346-24433 GCF_001522545.3 Parus major
GGGTTTTGGGGGTTTTCCCTCTCTCAGAGGACTCACTGTTCACAGCAATCCACTCGTTGAGGTCTTCCCCCTCGGGCAGCATCACCGCCTGCCGCAGGTTGCCGCTGCCCAGCGTGGCCTCGGCGTGTTTGAGGAGCTCGTACTGGTGGGATCCTTCTGGAATGTTCTTCTTTGGCTTGAATGTTTTCGAAGAGCGGCTTCCACTGAGGAGGGGAGAAGCGTTTCCACTTTGCCACAGAAGCAGGGAGCCGACGAGGATGGAAAAGATCCCCGAGAGCAGCACCATCCTCAGGGTCAGCACTCCTTGTGAGCCACATCCACCCGTGGCTGGGATGCTTCCAGGGATGGGGACTCCCATTTTCCATAAAATCCAACCTAAACCTTCCCTGGTGCAAATTGAGGCCCCTTTCCTCTGGTTCTGTCACAGTTTCCCACAGGGGAGGAAGCCCCTCCTTGTGCATTCCCAAGGATTCTTTTCAAGGGTTTCCTCTCCCCACACAACACTCAGGAACCCCCCAAGCACAAACCACTCCACGATCCCACTTAAACCTTCCCCCTGTGCCTTCCTCAGCTCCTGGAGTTCCCAATCCTCCCCTCAAAGCTCAGGATTCCCCTCACGAATCCCTTCACCTCCGCCCCATGGCACTCAGCAGCCCCCTCAGAGCCTCCCCAAAATCCTTCCCTTCCTGAAGCCCCTCAGAGAGCAGCTCTCCATCCCTCCACAAACCCCTCTGCCACAAATAACCTTCCCAGGTCCTTTTTCCCCCCTGGGGCCGCCTCAGGACCCTCCCTGAGGGGAACCCGGACACTCACAAGAGGAAGCTCATGGCGAGACGGGCTGAGAGGAGCCGGAACGGGCTGAGGGAGCGAGAAGAGCTGGGGGAAGCGGGGACGGACTGAGGGGAGAGGAAATGGGCTGAGGGAGAGGGAAGGGCTGAGGGAAGGGGAGAGGGATCGGGGATTGGGAAGGGCTGAGGGAGCGGGAGGAAGGAAGAAGGGACGGGATGTGAGAGCGGAAAGGGCTGAGGGAACGGACTGAGGGGGCGGGAAGGGCTGAGGGAAGTGGGGCCGGTGGAGGGAGCGGATGGAGCCGAACCGGGCCGGACCGGGCCGAGCCGGGGTGCGCTGAGGGAGCGGCGGAGGCTCCGGGCGGGACCCGCCCGCGCCGCCAACTCTCGCGAGAACTCCGTGAGGGGCGGAACCCTCGCTGAGGGGGCGTGGTCTCGCCCTCAGCCCCACAGTGGAGCACCCGAGCCCAACTTGTTCACATTTTAATAATTAATTACTCCAAGCCTGTTATGAGTTGCCAGATTTTGATCAACTTTATTTCATGTGCAAGCCGGGGGACGCTCGCGGGGTCTCTGTCCGTCTCATAGCGGACGTTGGAGATGGACTCGGGGGGTTGTACCTGTGCCTTTAATGGCGCCCCAGGGAATGATGGGGATGGAGGTGATGTCGGGCTCTCCAGTGCTCCTCGTCCTGGGAGATGCCGTGAGGGAATCCCTGCAGGATTAGCGGGGCAGACTCCAACCTTCTCATCCTGGAGGATTGCTGGGGATCTCCATCTTTCATTTGGGGGCACCGGGAGCTCTCCGTTCCCCTCACGTTACCGAGCGGGCCGTGTCGCTCTCCTCCGGGCCGGAGGGGCCGGGCTGCCTCCGCCCTCACCCTGTGTGGGGATGAGGAGTCATTTCCGTCTCTCCTCCGCAATGGAGGGGGACGTGAGGGTCTCTGTGTGTGCTCACCTTGGTGAGGGCTGGAGGAGAACTCCGTGGAGCGGAGAAATCTCTGTCGGGGCCTCCGCACCCTAAATTGTCGATTGTCGGTAAGGATCATTTCTCTCCTTGTTTCCTGTGGGGATTAGGGGAAGTGTCATATCTGTCCTCCTCCCCTTAAGGAGGGGTCAGGGGAGGGATATCTCCACTCGTACTCCCCTTCTTGAGGGCTGGGGGAGGTTTGGGTGGAGCGGAGGAGTTGAGGCCTCCACAATCGTCGTTCCAACTCCTTTGTGATGGAGGGGTTGGATTGCTCCAGCCTCATCCTCTGAGGAGATGAAGGCTCAGGTTAACTGTGCCCATTTCCCATTA
>NW_015379436.1:0-1021 GCF_001522545.3 Parus major
GCGCCTGCCCCCCCGGGCCGCCCTGCTGTCCCACTCCCTGCCCGAGCCGGGGGTCCCCCGGGATCCCCCAGCCCCCGCTGCTGCCTCTCCTCCGCCCCGCACCCCGCACCCCCGGGGTCCCCCGGAGCCCTCGCGCCCCCGGGGCCTGGCCGAGATGCCGGGACCGAGCTCCACCGCCTTCATCTTCGAGCTGCTGTGCCGAGGAGGGGTGCGGAGGCTGCATGAGATGCAGGTAAATGGGACTTGGTGGAGGCAGGGGGATCCCATTCCCATTGCTCTGGAGCCCGGGGGGATCCTGCTCCCACTGCCCTGGGCTATGGAGGAGATGGGGGGACCCTGGTGTCACAGTCCTGGCTTGCAGGGGACAGGGGGTACCTCAGTGCCACCACCCCGGGTCTCGGAGGGGACAGGAGGGACCTTGGTCGGCCCAGCTGGAGGTGGGGAGGGGAGAGGGACGCTGATCTCTGGGGCCGGGTGGGTTTGGGACATGCCAAGCTGGTCCCCAGGACTTGTTGGGATGGTGCTGGGACCAAGGGTAAGACCAGCCCGGGCTCAGGGGGTGCTGGGTCCTGCTGGGGAGCAGCAGCGGCACCGGGGACGGGGTCACCCCCGGAGGGGCACAGAGGGACAGGGCCAGGGCCACCCCCAGGTGGGCGGTGGAGCCCTAGACCAGGTCACCCCTGGGGAGTCACTGCAGGTTTGGGAGCACGGGAACGCCAGAACCTCCTCTTTGTGCTGCAGCTTCTGCAGCAGCCCCGGGAACCCGCCCGTCCCCCCGTGTGACCCCCGGTGTGACCCCCGGTGTGACCCCCGGTGTGACCCCGGTGTGACCCCGAGCTCCCCTTACCCCCAGCCTGGGCGCTGGTTCCAGCTCAGGACAGTGGGGAGGCCGCTGTGACCCCCCAGAATGACAGCCTGGTCCCGCTTCGGGCCGCTGTGACCCCCCCGTGTCCCCGCCAGGTTCACGGGCGGTCCCGGTTCGGGCCGCTCTGGAAGGCCCGGTTCGGGCCGGTGCTCACGG
>NW_015379436.1:2185-5269 GCF_001522545.3 Parus major
CGCGGGGGATCGTCCCCGACATCGGCACCGAGTTCAACCGCTTCGGCCTCGAGGGTGAGAGGGGACCCCAAAAGGGGATGGGGCACCCCAAAGGCTGTGACCCCCCCACAGGGCACCCCAGGGATCCCCAGGGCCCCCAGCAGCACTCCCCGTGTCCCCCAAGTCTCCGGGGCACCTTCTGTCCCCCGGTGTCCCCAGGGACTCTCGGATCCCCCCTCAGTGTCCCCCACCCCCGGTGTCTCCCGTGTCCCCATGTCCCCAGTGTCCCCCTGTCCCGCAGCCATCTCCTGGGTGCTGTTCTCGTCCCGCCTGGGCTGCCTGGGGGACACCGGCGAGGCCGCCGAGGGTGTCATCCGCTGCGTGGGCGCGGTGCTGGCACTGACGCTGGTGACAATGGCACTGCCCCGTCCCCTCCTGCGCCTCGTTCCTGCGCCCTGGGACGCCTTCTGCCGCGCCTGGGACCAGCTCTTCGCCTTCGGTGAGGGGACACGGGGACAGGGGGGACACGGGGGACACGGGGGACATCATGAAGACATCCCATGGGGACACAGTGCCATCCCACAGGGACACCAGGACATCATACGGGGACACAGGGACATCCCAGAGGGGTGTGGGGATGTCCCATGGCCATGGGGACCCTCCTGCTCACCTGCAGCTGAGGGGACATGGGAACACGCAGGGACATCCCAGGGCCGTGGTGAGGGGACACAGGGGAGGGATATGGGGACATCCAAGGGACACAGAGACATCCTGTGGGGTCACAGGGATGTCCCATGGCCGTGGTGACAGTCCCACGCAGCTGAGGGACACATCGATGGCACGTGGCTGCGGTGACACTGCCAGGGTGCTGTCCCCAGCATCACTGCCACGGTGGCACTGATGGCTGATGCTGTCCCCAGCCAAGGGACACGTGGACCGGCGCGTGGCCGAGGTGGCCGCGCGGGGGTCGCCGGCCGAGGGGGACACGTGTGTCACCGACCTGCTGGCCCGGGAGCACGTCCCCGTCAGCAGCATCTACGGGAACGTCACCGAGCTGCTGCTGGCCGGGGTGGACACGGTGAGGAGGGGGGTGACACTGGGGTGTCCCTGTTGTCACTGTGGGTCCCGCTGATGTCCCCCGTGTCCCCAGGTGGCCAGCACGCTGGCCTGGAGCCTGTACGAGCTGGCGCGGAACCCGGGGGCGCAGGCGGCCCTGCACCGCGAGCTGCTGGCTGCCACTGCCACCAACAGGGGCACCCGCGGTGACACTGCCACCACCGACAGGGCCACTGCTGCTGCCACCGCCGCTGCGCTGGCACGGCTGCCGCTGCTCCGGGCTGTGGTGAAGGAGACCCTCAGGTGACAGGGACACGGGGGACAGTGATGGGACACGGAAAGGACGTGGGAATGGCGAAGGGGGAGTGGGATACGGGGACAGGAACACAGAGGGACACAGGGATGGGGACAGACAGGGGGATGGGGACAGACAGGGGGATGGGGACACAGACAGGGGGATGGGGACACATGGACAGGGGTGGGGACACAGGGATGGGGACAGAAAGAGGGATGGGGACATGGGGATGGGGACACGTGGACAGGGGTGAGGGACGCGGGGATGGGGACACGTGGACAGAGGGATGGGGACACATGGACAGGGATGGGGACACAGGGATGGGGACAGAAAGAGGGATGGGGACAGAAAGAGGGATGGGGACACGTGGACAGGGGTGAGGGACGCGGGGATGGGGACAGGAACAGGGATGTGGATAAAGATGGGAACAGGGGTGGGGACAGGGACAGGTCAGGATTGGGATGGAGAGAGGATGAGTTTGGGGATAAAATGGGGACAGGAGGGGGGACAGGGAGGAGGATGGGAAGGAGGATGAGGATGGGGACAAGGAAGGGATGAAGACAAGGATGGGGATGAGGACGTGGATGAAGGTGGGGCCAGGGGTGGGGATGAAGATGCGGATGAAGGGGGGACAGGAATGGGGACAAGGAGGAAGATGAGGATGATGATGGGGATGAGGGTGAAGAGCAGGACAGGGCAGAGATGAGGATGGGACAAGGAAGGGATGAAGACAAGATGGGATGAGGATGAGGATGAGGATGGGGATGAGGAGGACAGGGAGGTGACATCCAGGTGTGCTCCCCTGCAGGCTGTACCCTGTCATCCCGGCCAATGCCCGCGTCGTCCCCAACTGCGACATCCGCGTCGGCGACTACCTGGTGCCACGCCAGGTGAGCGGGGGACACCGCACACTCCAGGGCTCCCAGTGTCCCCAGGGTGTCCCCAGGGTGTCCCCAGGGTGTCCCCACTGACCCCCGTGTCCCTGCAGACCCTCATCACCCTGTGCCATTACGCCACATCCCGCGACAGCCGCTTCTTCCCAGCGCCCGACGCCTTCCGCCCGGAGCGCTGGCTGCGCCACGGGGACAGCGGGGACACGCCTGGGGACACGCCTGGGGACACGCCTGGGGACACTCCCGGGCACCCCCCCGGCCCCGGGCACCCCTTTGCCTCTCTGCCCTTCGGCCTCGGCCCTCGCAGCTGCGTCGGGCGCCGCTTGGCTGAGCTGCAGCTGCACATGGCGCTGGCACAGGTGGGTGTCCCTGTCCCTGCGGTGTCCCCGCGATGTCCCCGCGGTGTCACTCACCTGTCCCCACTCCCCCAGATCCTGCTGCGCTTCGAGGTGCGGCCGGAGCCTGGGGGGGGCCACGTGCGCCCCATGACCCGCACCCTGCTGGCCCCCGCCGCCCCCATCAGCCTGCGCTTCCTCGAGCGGTGACAGCGGGGACAGCGGGGACAGCGGGGACAGCAGAGGCTTTGGACACCAGGGACACTGGGGACAGCGGGGACAGCAGAGGCTTTGGAGACCCGGGGACACCGGGGACTCCAAGCAGCAGGACCTTGACCCTGGTCCTGACTTCACCACCAGTAATGACACTGACCGCAGTGGTGGCCTTGACACCACAGTGTCCCCAAGGTCATCAGGTCCCTGGACCCTGTGGTGGCCCTGACACTGTGGGTGACTCCTGGTGACCCCAACTCCAGAACTGGCCCTGACACTGCTGTGGCCCCACAGTGACACCGACTGTGGTGGT
>NW_015379436.1:6900-8797 GCF_001522545.3 Parus major
GCCCCCCCAGCATGGCGCAGGAGGTTCAGTACGAGCCGGTGGCCGAGCTGGGGGTGGGCGCGCACGGCTCCGTGTTCAAGGCTCGGGACCGGCTCAGCGGACGCTTCGTGGCCCTAAAGAACGTGCGGGTGCCCACGGGGGGGGCCGGGCTGCCCCCCAGCACCGTGCGGGAGGTGGCTCTGCTGCGCCGCCTCGAGCACCTCGAGCACCCCAACATCGTCCGGTGAGAGCCGGGGGCCGCTGGCCCTGCGGGGCACCCACCGGGCGGCAGGGAGGGGTCCCGGACAGGGAGGGGTCCCGGACAGGGAGGGGTCCCAGGGCAGGGAGGGGGCCCAGGACAGGAATGGGGGTCCCAGGGCAGGGAGGGGTCCCAGGGCAGGAATGGGGGTCCCAGAGCAGGGAGGGGTCCCAGGGCAGTTTTGGGGGTCCCAGGGCAGTTTTGGGGTCCCAGGGCAGGGATGGGGGTCCCAGGGCAGGAATGGGGGTCCCAGGGCAGGGAGGGGTCCCAGAGCAGGGATGGGGTCCATGGGTACAGCAGGTGTCCCACCGGCCCTGTCACACCCATGTCCCCATGTCCCTGTCCCCGTGTCTCTGTCCCCATGTCCCCGTGTCCCTTTTCCCATGTCCCCATGTCCCTGTCCCCATGTCCCTGTCCCCATGTCCCTGTCCCCATGTCCCCGTGTCCCTTTCCCCATGTCCCTGTCCCTGTCCCCATGTCCCTGTCCCTGTCCCCGTGTCCCTGTCCCCATGTCCCTGTCCCTGTCCCCATGTCCCTGTCCCCATATCCCTGTCCCTGTCCCCATATCCCTGTCCCTGTCCCCATGTCCCTGTCCCCATGTCCCCGTGTCCCTGTCCCCATGTCCCTGTCCCCATGTCCCCGTCCCCAGGCTGATGGACGTTTGTGCCAGTGCCCGCACCCCACACGAGGCCAAGGTCACGCTGGTGTTCGAGCACGTGGAGCAGGACCTGAAAACCTTCCTGGAGAAGGCTCCGGCCCCAGGGCTGCCCCCCGACACCATCAAGGTGGGCTCGGGGGGTCCCGAGGCCCCGGGTGGCACAGAGGGGGGGTCCCTGACCGTGTGTCCCCCCAGGACCTGATGCGGCAGTTCCTGCGTGCGCTGGATTTCCTGCACGCCCAGCGCATCGTCCACCGCGACCTCAAACCCCAGAACGTGCTGGTGACCAGCGCGGGGCAGCTCAAGGTGGCCGATTTCGGGCTGGCCCGGATCTACGGCTGCCACATGGCCCTGACCCCCGTGGTGCGTCCGGGGGGGGTCCCAGTGCCTGGCGTGGGCTGAGGGGGCGCTGACCCCCCCAGTTGGGGTCTCGGGTGGTCCCAGAGCCGGGTGGTGTCAGGGGATGGTGGCTCCCAGGAGCTGTGGTGACACTGGGGACACTGCGGGGACACTGCGGGAACACCGCTGCCACGGCTCTGGGGCACTGGGGGTCACTGCTGGGGGTCCCTGGTGACGCTGTGGGTGCCGTGGGGGGGACAGGTGGTGACACTGTGGTACAGAGCCCCCGAGGTGCTGCTCCGGGCTGCCTACGCCTCCCCTGTGGACATGTGGAGTGTGGGGTGCATCTTCGCTGAGATGTTCCGCAGGAAGTGAGGGGACACCGGGGGACACCGGGGGACACCGGGGGGACACCTGGGGGACACCTGGGGACACCAGGGGACACCATAAGGACACCGGGGGACACCAGGGGACGCCTGGGGACACCGGGGGACACCGGGGGGACACCTGGGGACACCGGGGGAACACCGGGGGGACACCGGGGGGACACCAGGGGACACTGGGGGACACCGGGGGACACCTGGGGACACCTGGGGGCACACTGGGGGGACACCAGGCACCGGGGGACACCCGAGGGACACCGAGGGACACCGGGGGACACC
>NW_015379436.1:10650-11868 GCF_001522545.3 Parus major
GTGGGGGCAGCGGGGGGACCCTTTTGGGGGGCTGGTTGAGTTTCAGGCCCCCCCTCACCTCCTGTGCCCCCCCAGCCTGATCGGGCTCCCCCAGGAGGACGAGTGGCCGCAGGACGTGGCCCTGCCCAGGGAAGCCTTCGCCCCCCGCGCCCCCCGCGAGCCCCGGGGGGAGGTCCCGGAGCTGGGGGACAGCGGGGAGCAGCTGCTGCTGGTGAGGGGGGACCCGGGGGGGGGACACGGACTTTGGTGGGGGGACAGCACGGGGACACTGCTGCTGCTGGGGAAACACAGTGGGGGGAACGGGAACACCGGGGGGACCCGTGGGGACACGGGGATGCTGTGAGAGTGTGACAGTCAGGGACATTGTGGGGGGACAGGGGGGACGTCCCCATCACCCCCTGAGCTCGGCAGCCCCTTTGGGGAGGGGTCACAACGGAGCCCCCCCCGTTCCTGACTCGGTGCTGTCCGGTTCCTGCCCCAGGCACTGCTGACCTTCAGCCCCCACAAGCGAATCTCGGCTCACGAGGCCCTGGGGCATCGGTACCTGCAGGGGGGGCGTGAGGGGTGACCCCTGCCCCCCAAAAACCACCCCGAACATCCCCCAGGACTCTCATACCTGTGGGGGGGAACAGCCCCCCCCAAAAACACCCCCTGAGCCTCTCCCACTGGTGGGGGGGGGTGAGGGGTCCCCCCCCAAACACCAGAACCCCCCCAGGACTGGATGGGAGGGGGGACCCCACTTATTGGAGGGGGGGGGGCGGTTTATGGGACCCCCCCATTCTGTGCCAATAAAGGGGTGTGGGCAGTGCCCCCCCCAGCTCGTGTGTCCCGTGGCACTGGGGGTGGCTGGGGGGGGGTCACTGCTCTGGGGACCCCCCAGAACGAGCCCGAGCCGTGGTCACTGTTGTGTGTTTATTGGGGGGGGGGTGTCCCCCTGCTCCCCTCCCCCATCGGGTCTGGGGGGTGGGGGGACACACACTGGGGGGGTCACTGCTCCCAGTCAGGGTGTAAACCAGTACAGACCAGTTTAGGGGTGTTGGGATGGGGGGGCTCTGCTGGATTTGGGGAGATGGCGACCCCCCCTCAGCCCCCCCAGCCCCCAATGCCCACGGGGGGGGAGTGTGTGGGGGAGGGGTCACTGTGGTGGGGGTCCTGCCCCGTGTGTCCCTCCCCAGTGTGGGGGTGACCATGACCCCCCCGGGGGGGGACACACCGTGG
>NW_015379436.1:16583-17842 GCF_001522545.3 Parus major
GCCCCCGGTGATCTCTCCCCGCTGCCCGACGGCCCCCCCCGATCCTCTCCGTGACCCGCAGGTGCTTCTGTGCTCCCCAAACCCCTCAAGGGTCCACAGAGCCCCACGCGGGTCCCCCCCGCTTCTGCCACCCTCCAAATCCCCCCCTGTCCCCGCCGAGCTGAGGCTGCAGTGAGTGGGGGGGCCGTGACCTCCCCCCTGGGAAGTCCTTGAGGGACCACATTTGGTCTCTTAAACATTAAACAGCTCCGGGGGGGGCGGAGGGGACAGATTTGGAGGTGCCAACACCCCGGGACGGGTCAAGTTTTGGGGGGCGAGTCCCCAAACCAACCCTCGGGCACAGAAACGGGGGGAACTGCGAGTGCAGCCCCCCCCAACCAGCCCGGGGGGCTTCGGGCTGTCCCCGGCCCGGGGTCTTCCCCTCTGTCGAGGTCACGTCGCGACCTTGGGGCATTATCGCGACGATAGCAGCAGCTATAAGCGACAGCGGGGCCGGGGGGGAGAGGTCGCGATGGCTCCGTGGCTGCTGTGGCTGCTGCTGGTGACCGGAGCGGGGAGCAGCGGGGATGTGCCCCCGGTTCCCCGGGCGGTACCGGAGCCCCGGGTGGTGCCGGAGCCCCGGGAGGTGCCGGGATCCCCCCGGGCGGTACCGGGATCCCCCCGGGCCGTGTCGGACGCGGAGCTCCGGGAGCTCTCGGAGCAGCTGCTCGCTGCAGACTCCAACCGGGCTGGGCCGGGGCAGCTCGAGCTGAACCTGAAGGGCTCGGGGAGCGACACCGCGGCCTCGAGGTGGGGAGAGGGCTGGGGGGAGAGGGGTACTCAGCACCCTCCGTGTTCTCCCCATCATCACCCCGTGCCCCCAAACCTCTGCCCTCTTGCTCTCCATCCCACTGGGCTCCATCCTGTTCTGTCCCATCCCTCTGTCCCAAACCCACCCAGCTCTGTCCTCATCCCTTGATCCCACCTGTCCCATCCCTGTCCCTCCATCCCATCCCAATCCCACGTTTTCCCATCCCATATGTTTCCATCCTTGTTCTTCCACACCAAACCCATTTCCCTCTGTCCCATCCCCCTGATCCACCCCAGCTGTCCCCATCCTCATCCTCCATCTTGGGGGGCATCCCTGGCTCCACCCCACACTCCCCTCCCAACCCTGAGTTTCTCTTCCCTCATCCTTACACCCCAAATCCATGTCCTTCCACCCCTCATCTCCACCCCATGTATGTCCGTCCGTCCATCATCCATCCCTGTCCATCCAT
>NW_015379437.1:0-411 GCF_001522545.3 Parus major
TGGAAATGGGGCTGGGGGCAGCAGAGGAGATCTGGAGGAGTTGAGGAGGGGTGGAGAGGAGTTTAAGGGGTTTTGGGGAGTTATTTGGGGTTTTTAAGAGGGGAGCCTGGCGGTGCTGCAGGCCCAGGGGTTTATTTGGGGCTGGGGGCTGTATTTAGGGGTGGGGTACTGGGTTGGGGGGTCCTGTCCGAGCCCCCCGTTTCTCTCCCCACCCCAGAGAATCGGCTGCTGCCCACGGAGCTGCGGCACGAGGCGCTGGCCCTGCAGAAGGAGCTCGAGTTCGACTTCGAGGCACCGGGGGGTGAGTGGGACCCCCAAATTGGGGGAGAGGGTGGGGAGAGGGACCCCCAAAATGGGGAGAAGGGTGGGGAGAGGGACCCCCAAATTGGGAGGGAATGGTGGGGAGAGGGA
>NW_015379437.1:1316-2753 GCF_001522545.3 Parus major
CGTCGCGGGACCCCAGCGCCCGCCTGCGGCTCTTCGCCAAGGTGGGCGGGGCCTGGGCTGGGCGGGGCCGGTTTGGGGTGTGGTCAGTGCTGGGTGTGACTCAGGTGGGTGGGGTTGGTTTGGGGTGTGGTCAGTGCTGGGTGTGGTCAGTGTTGGGTGTGACTCAGGTGGGTGGGGCCGGTTTGGGGTGTGGTCAGTGCTGGGTGTGGTCAGTGCTGGGTGTAGTCAGTGCTGGGTGTGGCTCTGGTGGGTGTGGTCAGTTTTGGGTGTGGTCAGTGCTGGGTGTGGCTCTGGTGGGTGTGGTCAGTGCTGGGTGTGGTCAGTGCTGGGTGTGGCTCTGGTGGGTGTGGCTCTGGTGGGTGTGGTCAGTGCTGGGTGTGGTCAGTGCTGGGTGTGGCTTAGGGGGGTGGGGTTGGTTTGAGGTGTGGCACTGTGTGGGTGTGGCTCTGGTGGGTGTGGTCAGTGCTGGGTGTGGTCAGTGCTGGGTGTGGCTTAGGGGGGTGGGGTTGGTTTGAGGTGTGGCACTGTGGTGGGTGTGGCTCAGGTGGGTGGAGCCAGTTTTGGATGTGGTTGGTGCTGGGTGTGGTCAGTGTTGGGTGTGGCTCAGGTGGGTGTGGCCGTTTTGGGGTGTGGTCAGTGCTGGGTGTGGCTCCAGTGGGTGTGGCCGTTTTGGGGTGTGGTCAGTGCTGGGTGTGGCTCCAGTGGGTGTGGCCGTTTTGGGGTGTGGTCAGTGCTGGGTGTGGCTCAGGTGGGCGGAGCCAGTTTGGGGTGTGGCTCTGGGTGGGTGTGGCTCAGGTGGGTGGAGCCAGTTTGGGGTGTGGTCATTGTTGGGTGTGGCTCAGGGGGGTGGGGTTGGTTTGGGGTGTGGCTCTGGGTGGGTGGAGCCAGTTTGGGGTGTGGTCAGTGCTGGGTGTGGCTCAGGTGGGTGTGGTCAGTGCTGGGTGTGGCTCAGGTGGGTGGGGCCAGTTTTGGGTGTGGTCAGTGCTGGGTGTGGCTTTGAGGCACCGTGGTACCCTCTGGGGGGGCTTTGGGGACACTGGGTGACCCTCAGGGTGGCTCTGGGGCACAATGGGACCCTCAGGGTGGGTTTTGGGGACCCTGGGTGACCCTTGGGGGGTTTTGGGGACACAATGGGACCCTCAGGGTGGCTCTGGGACACAATGGGACCCTCAGGGTGGCTCTGGGGCACAATGGGACCCTCAGGGGGGGTTTTGGGGCACAGCGTGACCCTCAGGGTGGCTCTGGGACACAATGGGACCCTCAGGGTGGGTTTTGGGGACAAAGGGTGACCCTCAGGGGGGTTTTGGGGACACAATGGGACCCTCAGGGATGGTTTGGGGACACAATGGGACCCTCAGGGTGGCTTTGGGGCACAGCGTGACCCTCAGGGGGGGTTTTGGGGACACAATGGGACCCTCAGGGGGGTTTTGGGGACCC
>NW_015379437.1:5819-7572 GCF_001522545.3 Parus major
CTGTCCCCTCTCTGTCCCCTCCCTGTCCCCTCCCTGTCCCCTCCCTGTCCCCCGCAGGTTGGGACCATCCTCAAGCACCTGTTCCCGGTTCCCCGTCCCGACAGTCGCCGCGTGGTGACCTTCGCCAACGAGGACGACGTCATCCTCGTGCGGTGGGTGCCACCTTGGGGACACGGGGACAGGGACAGACCCCTCCCCTCCCCACGCTGACCCCCCCTGACGCCCCCTCCCCCCGCAGGAACCACGTGTACCGGCGCCGGGGGCGGACGGTGGAGCTGGAGGAGGTCGGACCCCGCTTCCAGCTGAGGCGTGAGTGTCCCCCTGGTGTCCCCAAGTGTCCCCTGGTGTCCCCCTGGTGTCCCCCTGGTGTCCCCCTGGTGTCCCCAAGTGTCCCCAAGTGTCCCCCTGGTGTCCCCAAGTGTCCCCAAGTGTCCCCCTGGTGTCCCCAAGGGCCCCCTGCTGTCCCCAAGTGTCCCCCTGGTGTCCTCAAGTGTCCCCTGGTGTCCCCAAGGGTCCCCAAGTGTCCCCCTGGTGTCCCCAAGTGTCCCCTGGTGTCCCCAAGTGTCCCCCTGGTGTCCCCCTGGTGTCCCCAAGTGTCTCCCTGGTGTCCCCAAGGGTCCCCCTGGTGTCCCCAAGTGTCCCCCAGTGTCCCCAAGTGTCCCCAAGGGTCCCCCTGGTGTCCCCCTGTGTCCCCCCTGTGTCCCCAAGTGTCCCCCAGTGTCCCCTGGTGTCCCCAAGTGTCCCCGTCGTGTCCCCAAGGGTCCCCCCAGTGTCCCCAAGTGTCCCCAAGTGTCCCCCTGGTGTCCCCAAGTGTCCCCAGCCTGTCCCCGTGTCCCCCCAGCCTACCTGATCCGCCTGGGGACCCTGGAGCAGGGAGAGGCGGCCGACGTCGAGTGGCGCTGGCACCCGTACACGGCCACGGCCCCCAAACGGCGCCTGCTGAGCGCCACCTGAGCCCCCCCAGCACCTGGGGAGACCCCCCAGCACCTGGGGAGACCCCTGAACACCTGGAGAGACCCCCCTGAGCACCTGGAGAGACCCCCCAACACCTGGAGAGACCCCCCTGAGCACCTGGAGAGACCCCTGAACATCTGGAGAGACCCCCCAGCACCTGGAGAGACCCCCCTGAGCACCTGGGGAGACCCCCTGAACACCTGGAGAGACCCCCCAACACCTGGAGAGACCCCTGAACATCTGGAGAGACCCCCCAGCACCTGGGGAGACCCCTGAACACCTGGAGAGACCCCCCAGCACCTGGGGAGACCCCCGAACATCTGGGGAGACCCCTGAACACCTGGGGAGACCCCTGAACATCTGGAGAGACCCCCCTGAGCACCTGGAGAGACCCCTGAACACCTGGAGAGACCCCTGAACATCTGGAGAACTCCCTGAACACCTGGAGAGACCCCTGAACATCTGGAGAACTCCCTGAACACCTGGAGAGACCCCTGAACATCTGGGGAGACCCCTGAACATCTGGAGAGACCCCTGAACATCTGGGGAGACCCCTGAACATCTGGAGAGACCCCCCAGCACCTGGAGAGACCCCTGAACATCTGGGGAGACCCCCCAGCACCTGGAGAGACCCCCTGAACACCTGGGGAGACCCTGGAGCACCTGGAGAGACCCCTGAACATCTGGAGAGACCCCTGAACACCTGGAGAGACCCCTGAACACCTGGAGAGCCCCCCTGAGCACCTGGGGAGACCCCAGAACATCTGGAGAGACCCCCCAGCACCTGGAGAGACCCCCT
>NW_015379437.1:10508-11877 GCF_001522545.3 Parus major
GTGAATTTTGGGGGTGTTCCGGGGTGCGGCTCTGTGGGGGGCGTGGCTTGTTCTCAGTGGGCGTGGCCTGGCATGAGCGCACCAAGGGTGGGGCTCACTGGGTGGGGCTGGGGGCGTGGCCACAAGGTGTGGATTAGGGGCGGGGCTTAGCCACGCCCCTGCTGACCCCACCCCAATTTGCCCCCAGGTAGCCAGGAGCCCCCAGGCCGGCCCTGGTGGGGGCGGGGCCGCTCAGGTGTGCAGCCCCCAGGTGTGGCGGGGATGGACCCGGCCACGGCGTCCCCGCGGTGTCACCGGAGCGCGGAGGAGGAGGAGGAGGGGGATGTGACATCACCCCTGTGTCACCCTGCCGGGAGCCAGCACGAGGAGGTGGCAGCAGCGGTGACAGCCACAACGTCCCTGCGGTGCCACCCCGGTGACAACGAGGAGGAGGAGGAGGAGGAGGAGGTGACAGCTGTGACATCCCAAGGTGGGCCGTGTGGCAGGGACGAGGATGTGGTGGCAGCAGGGACAGCAGGAACAGCCACAACGTCCCCAGGGTGCCAACCCGGCGAGGAGGAGGTGACAGCAGCGGTGACATCCCCAGAATGTCACCCTGAGGAGGAGGAGGTGACAGCAGCAGTGACATCCCCGGTGTCTCACCCCGGTGAGGAAGAGGAGGAGGTGACAGCAGCGGTGACATCCCCGGTGTGTCACCCCGCTGAGGAAGAGGAGGAGGTGACAGCAGCAGTGACATCCCCAGTGTCTCACCCCGGTGAGGAAGAGGAGGAGGTGACAGCAGCGGTGACGGCGGCGGTGGCCACCTCCGTGCCGGGCGGGCGGCGCGGCGCGGACGAGGACGTGGCGGCGGCGGGCTGGCGGGCGCGGCGCAAACACGTCTTCGTGCTGAGCGAGGCCGGCAAACCGATCTACTCCCGGCACGGCAACGAGGAGGCGCTGGCGGCCACCATGGGCGTGATGATGGCCCTGGTGTCCTTCATCCAGAGCGGCGGCAACGCCATCCGCGCCATCTGCTCGGGTACGGGGCCGGAGGGGCTGCGGGTGGGGCTGGGACCCCTCCCCAGGGGTGGGACCCCTCCCCAGGTTTACACAGCCACACCTCCAGGTGTAGCACGGCACAGGTACAGCCGTGCCTGCTCCCCCTCCCTGCCCCAAAACCGCCTGGCGCGGGTGAATTCACCGGGTCGGCCTGCCCGGGTACAAACAGCGCCACGAAAGTGGTGTTGTCCCCCAAGCCGTTCCTTGGGGAGGGGTCCTGATGCACCCCCAAAGAACAGCCGCCTCGCTACAGTCGCCCCAAAACACTGACAACACCCTGGAACACCATCAACAGCACAAAACACCTCAAAACACCACCAGCACCCCAAAA
>NW_015379437.1:13135-14451 GCF_001522545.3 Parus major
GCGGCTGTGCGCCAGCGACCTGCACCTGCTGCTCAACCTGCTGGGCGGAGGGGTGGGCGCGGGAGAGGTGTGGACGCCGGTGTGTTTGCCCCGGTTTAACCCCGATGGGTATTTCTACGCCTACGCGGCGCGGTTGGGCGAGGAGGAGGAGGAGGAAGGGGAGGAAGGGGTGACGCTGATCCTGCTGTCCACGGAGAGGGAAGGTTTCTACGCGGCGGCGGCGTGCAGGAGGCAGCTGGAGGAGACGCTGAGGGCTCAGGGCTGGCTGGCGGAGCTGGCGGCGGCCGTGAGAGGGGGAGCGGGGTATGGCCCGGCCCGGCCCGGAGCCCCCGAGCTCCGGCATTTCCTCTACAAACCCTTGGAGGGGCCCGAGGAGATGCAGCAGCTGCCGCAGTTCACCAGGTGGGTGGGAGTTGGAAAATCGGGGGGAAAAGAGGGGAAAAAGCAGGAGAATGTGAGGGGGAAGGGGAGGGAAATGTGAGGGGAAAATGTGAGGGGAAAAGGGAGGAAAACGTGAGGAAAAGAGCGGGAAAACGTGAGGGAAAAGAGTGCGAAAACGTGAGGGAAAACGTGAGGAAAATGTGAGGGCAAAAGAGCGGGAAAACATGAGGGGAAAAAGGAGGAAAACATGAGGGGAAAAGGGAGGGAAAATGTGAGGGGGAAAAGAGAGGAAAACGTGAGGGAAAAAGTAGGAAAACATGAGGGAAAAGAGCGGGAAAACGTGAGGGGAAAAGAGCGGGAAAATGTGAGGGGAAAAAGGAGGAAAACGTGAGAGGAAAAGAGAGGAAAACATGAGGGGAAAAGAGCGGGAAAACGTGAGGGAAAAAGTGGGAAAACATGAGGGAAAAGAGCGGGAAAACGTGAGGGGAAAAGAGCGGGAAAACGTGAGGGGAAAAGAGCGGGAAAACGCGAGGGGAAAAGAGCGGGAAAACGCGAGGGGAAAAGAGCGAGAAGCCCAAAGGATTGGGGTGTTTTTGGGTGTCCCCGATGCTGAGCTCTCCCTGACCGCAGCCCCGAGCTGGAGGAGCCCTACAGCAGCGAGGAGGAGCAGCAGCGGCTCTTCGACCTGTACCATTACCTGCACGGCCGCGTGCACAGCCCGCAGCGGCCCCTGCGCCTGCTCTACCACGTGGCCGAGAAGGAAACGCTCCTGGCCTGGGTGAGGAGGGGGCAAGGAGCCCTCACAGGGGCCCGGGGGCAGCAGAGAGGGGTTGGGATGTGGCCGGGAGGTTCTGGGGTTGGTGGGTGTCGCTGGCTGGTGGCACCGTCGTTAGAGCCCGCAGTTAATTAACGGGATCACACAATTAATGGGTTGT
>NW_015379437.1:15643-17187 GCF_001522545.3 Parus major
GAAAATGGGGAGGGAAAATGGGGGGAAAAGGGAAGAGAAAATGAGAGGGAAAATGGGGGGAAAAAGGGAAGAGAAAATGAGAGGGGAAATGGGGGGAAATCTGGAGGAAAAGGTGGGTAAGAGGAGAGAGAGAAGAGGGGAAATGGGAGAGAAATCAGTGGGAAAATAGGTGAGGAAATGGGGGGGGAAATGTGGCAGGAAAGCCTGGAGGAGGTGACAACAAACTGAACAAAAGGAGATGGGAAAGGGAGCGGAAAAGAGGGAGGAGGATGTGCTGGAAGAAGGGACACGCTGGGGGTGAAAAGGGGACAAAAATTAGGGGAAAGAGTGGATGGGAAATGGTGGGGAGATGTGAGGGGGAAAGGTGGGGAAATGTGAGGGGAAAAGGTGGAAAAACGTGAGGGGAAAAGGTGGAAAAACATCAGGGGAAAAGTGGGGAAATGTGAGGGGAAAAGGTGGGGAAATGTGAGGGGAAAAGTGGGGAAATAAAAAATAAATTGTGTGAAAACGTGAGGGGGGAATGGCAGGAAAACATGAAGGGGAAGGGTGGGAAAAATCAGGGGGAAAATAAAGAAAAAAACAGGAGAACATGAGGGAGAAAGGGAGGGAAAACGTGAGGGGAAAAGAGCGGGAAAACGTGAGGGGAAAAGGGCGGGAAAACGTGAGGGGAAAAGAGCGGGAAAACGTGAGGGGAAAAGAGCGGGAAAACGTGAGGGAGCGGAAAGGAGAGGAGCTGCCAGAGCTGCAGAAAGAAGGTGAGGGGGAATGGGGGATGAAAAGGGACAAAGTGTAAGGACACAAGGCAGGGAAGTGTAAAAAGGGGACTGGAAAGAAGGTGCTGGTGACAGAAAATGGGGGCAAGAGGGGAAAACTGGAGAGGGAAAGGAGGGACGGAGATGGGAGGGACAGAGGTGGAAGGATCTGGAAGGAGGAGGTGACAGAAATGGGGGGAAGCGGGAGGAAAAGAGGAGGAGGAGGGAGGAAATGGTGAAACGCGACAGAAAAATGCAGGGTTGAGGGTGGGAAAAGGGGAATGAAGAGGATGATGAGGCGACAGGAGGGGACAAACCAGGGCCCACCATCATCGTCCCCACCGTGTCCCTCCAGGCTGCAGTGATGGATCCACGCAGTGAGGGGCCCTACGGCCGAGACCGCCTGAGACCACCGTGTGTCCCCAAGTCCCCCTGGCCCAGGGACAAGGTGGTCCTGGGGGTCCCCAGGAGACGCAGCGTCCCCGTGTCCTGCCCGGTTCTCCCCTCAGGTCCCCCCAGGGGGATCCCACGCGTGGAGGTGCTGCTGAGGCAGGTCCACAGATCGCAGAAAGGTGAGTGTGAGGACCCCCGTGTGTCCCCCCCATCACCCCCCCGCCACGTTCCCCGTGTCCCCACGGTGTCCCCACACGTCTGTCTGTCTGTCCCACCACATCCCGCAGTCCTGCAGACCACGGTGGAGGAGCTGGTGAAGGCACAGGACTGCAGTGAGGGGTTGTGCCAGCACCTGGAGCAGCGTGAGTCAGCTGGGGGGACACTGAGAGGGCTGGGGAC
>NW_015379438.1:0-1054 GCF_001522545.3 Parus major
TCTTAACATATTTCTAGAACAAGGTTCTCAATAGTAGCAGCTATGAGATGCTTACAGCACAGTAAACTGTTAAAATGCATTTGTACAAAGCAAATGATCAGAAGCTTTAGGTATCAGACTAATTAAATCATTCAGCAGTTGGTTTAATTTGAAGCTTCTTCAATGGCAGCTAATCCTTAGCAATGGTATATCTTATTGAAATTCTGGAAACACTGAAAAATAAGAAAGTTATAGCAAACAAAACTGCAAAAATTGCAACAACTGAATAGAACTCTCAATGAAGTCTAGGGTGTCATAGACTGCATTCATTTCTGTCCACAAGCTCATCAGTGTTCATCAGTGTCCCATCACAGTTGTTTCAGTTGTAGCTGTCTTCATATCTCTAAAAAAATAACTATACTTTGCAATTTAGACAAGTGTTTCTAATAAAACATAAAACAATTCAAATTAAACAACATTTAAACTTAACAATAATTATTTATAACAAAAGGGTTAGAGTTAGGGAATAACAAAACTTAATTTTTAAGAGAATATCCAAATTATACAGCTTAACTAAAAAACATTTAAGCCAATAGCAACATAAATTCACTATAAAAATTATAAAAATGTAACAAATACATCACAATTCCATGTTATCTAATTTTGAGAATAACCCACAATAACTGCAAATATTACTAAAAACACTCATTCACAACAAGAATTTGCTTACTATATGCTCAGATTAGCTAAGATTTCAAAATGCAGGCTCTCCAGGGAAAAACCATAATAACACAGGATTTGGCAAGTTGTCATCCAGCTTTTGTAGCACTTTTTTAAAAAACATCAAGTCTAATTTTTAAAGTAAAATCCAAAATCCAAATTGATATATATGCAGTTATATGGGTTTTATATAACAAAAGATTCACATTAAAATTTCTTTATTAAAATTGTCAAAAACTTAGCAAATGGGTAATATATGATTACTAAAACAAAACAAAAATCTTTTAAGTTTCTTGGGATATAGAAATACAACATTTAAATTTTTTAATCTATTTTTAAAGACACTTCATTTAAT
>NW_015379438.1:2929-13569 GCF_001522545.3 Parus major
TTATTCACAAACTACAAGAATAAGAACACCAGAATAAACTTCCAGAAAAACTTTTTTATCCCTTACTACCCACCATTCTTTTGTTCACACGACAACAGAGACAAAAACTTCGGAACTTTGATGGTTAAAACAGTCCCAATTCTTGCTACAGTCTTTTCACCAGTCTTTGTTGAGAAACAGAAGTCTCTTTCTGTTAATTTATGGAGTTTCTCACAAGAAAGCTACTTCTGTTATAGTTTTCTATTGCCCTGATGTCAGCTGCCCAGAACTGCTGTTATCAGAGCCCACTCCTCCCATTTCACATCACTCTGTGGTGTGTATGGGCCATGAGTTTAGGGATGTCATTTTTAAGGATGAGTTATTCAAAGGCAAAAGTCTTCTTCATCTGTCTCTGTGAGCTTCACTAGAAAACAGTTTTCTCATTGTCCCCCCAAGGCTTCAAATCTTCGCTTCACTCTATTCCAGCACTTCACTGCATCACACTCACTCTACTTTTTATTCAAAATTTACACTTTGAACACTCTATTCTTCCCTATATGCTGTCATGAATTAAAGGAGTTTTTTCAAGACTTTATTGTCCATTTCCATAGCCTCAACAGAAAGGTATTTCAGCTCATAAAATATCTCCTTATTCTCTACCTTTTCTGAAACTTCTTTTTCTTTACTATCTCTGATAGTTTATAAAGTCTCTTTACATGTTGATTTCTCTCTTTTTTCTCTCTCAGGATAAAAGGATTAATCTGCAAGTCTCATTTTGGTAATGAAAAGTTTAAAAATTTTGCCCAGGCTTTGTACATGGTTCTGTGACCTCTGTTGGTGCAGGAGCTGGAGCTGTCTGTGATGGAAGATTCTTCACGGCTGCTCTGGAGAGTGCAGTCGCCACTTTAGCCCGCCGCAGGTCTAGAGCTTTTTTCCTTTCTTTACTCGGCACTCTCTGGTGAATTCAGTCACAGCAAAAAACTGCAGCCGAGCCAGGGACCGGCCTGGCCTGGCCAGAGCCCGGGGCAAGCCCCGCAGGCCCCATCTCCCGGCCGGGAGCTGCTGGGCCCAGCCCAGCCCCTGCCCCACAGGGCCGCATGGCCTGGGCAGGGAACGGGAGGCCAGCTGGAGCTCTGTTACCTTTCACAGCCAGGAAACAAAGAGCCCAAAAGTGCCCTGACTTTACATCTTAAGGAGGTGTTTACAAGTTGACTTCACTTTTTAATGGTTAAAATTGCTGTCAATTCTTAGAAAAGACTGATAATTGGTCAGGAGGAAAGACTCCCATCAGCCACCAGCAGTTTCAGCTTCCCTAGCTCCCAAAGCTATCTTAAAGGTAAAGCCACCCCATGACATTTCCACATTTATTATTTTTCCTTCAGACAGCTGGGGATAGAGCTCAGGAGAAATAAGGTTCTAAATGACAACTTACTCCCTGTCCCTCATGCCCCTGTCTGTCTGCAGAGCAGCACACCAGCAGCAGAACCTCCTGTGGCTCACTCTGTGTCTCCAGAGGCTAAAGGGGAAGGCTGTTTGGGTCAGAGGAACAGAAAATAGGCCCTTTTCTGTGGTGCCTGGCTCTGACGCCCAAGAGAACACTGAGTTTAGTCTAAAACCATGAAGACAGCTTTTAAAGTTAAGTAGAGAAACTAATAGTGCGAGTGTGTAAGTTAGATAGAGTTTTCTTAAGTCACCGGGTGAGAAAATTAGAGTTTATGCTATATTAGTGAATAAGAGACAGCATGGAGGATTTAGGGTGTTGTCCCTTTCTCCTCCTTCCTTCTTCATCTTCTAAGGGGTTTTGGATAATAATGAGTGATTGGATAAAGAATTCCTCAGTGCAGCACACAGGTGTCAGGTCATTGGGTCACTAAGAAAAAATAACTTACCTGGCATTTGATTATTGGACAAATAGACACATAAAAAACCTTGGAGACATTCTTCACTCTCCATTTTGCATCTTTCTATCTTAGTGTATGGAGCTCCTTGTACTCCGTATATATGTAATATAGGTAAGAGTATATAACTAAACATGAGAAAACAGTCTCTCTCTCTCATCAGTCTCAGTCCTGGGGAAAAGAACCCAACCACCAGTGTCACCACAACACTTTGGCGCCCAATTCATGGTGCTCAGGACTGAGAGCCCTTTTGAAAAAAGCAGCTAAAAGCTGGAGAATTCCCTGCGGAGAAAGAAGAATTTGGCCATCTCTATGAGCTGGCAAGAGCGGGAAAAGCCAGAGTCAGATGCCTGTGGGCTGCAGGACAGACCACAGACAGAGGAGTCGCGATTGAAGCTGACCCTGAGGTCAGGTAAGCCTTCAAAAGGGAACCGGAAAGTGGGAAACACAATTTCTAAGCCTGAGAAGGAAGTTTTGACTCTCTTGGAAAACATAATCAGGGAGCACCCTATCCCTGTAGCTGTGGATGATCTTAAGAGCCTATTATCATGGATACAGGCAGAATTTCCTAACATCTATCTAGAGAAAATCTTTTTCCCAAGCCTGTGGGACAAGATAAACATGAGAATACATGAAAAGGCCCGCGGAAGGGAAGATCTTAAGGACCAGGCAGCTGCAAAGCTCTTGCCGGCTTCTAGAGTAGTTTATGAAGTCATTTCCACTAAGTGGGACTCTGAAACCCAGGCAGGGGACACTATGTATCCAAACTCAGGACCGGAGACCCTGATGATAAAGCCAGAAGAGGCTGAGTCTGCCCTCTCTCATTCCGTGAAAATCAGAACACCCCCACCTCAGAAAACAACACCCCAAGCGTTGGAAATCCTTTCAAAGGATGAAATCACAGTGGTAAAAGCCAGATGAGACACTTAATCCCCTATAAACCCGGTGGAGAAGGGAGCTGAGGGTGGAACTGCGGGGCATAATGGCTCGAATAGAGAGCAAGTGGGCTCTTCCCAGCCAGCTGTGGGACTCTTACAGACCGCAGAATCATCACAAGCCTCCAAAACCGCGCCTTGGTGAAAGGGATGTCTCAGCCTGAGGAAAATGCAGTGCAACAGCCACCGAGAGACTTGTGGGAGATTCCAAAACGTAGACTGCAATCTCATGCTGTCGATTCATCTCCCAAGCCGGAAAAACGGGGTTCAGAAACTTTGCAAACATATCTGAGCCTTGTCGGCGCTGCACATGCATCCAGGATGCCGCCGGTGGCAGAAGAGGGAGGGGAAAACCCCCTGGCCTGCGTGCCAGTAGCTGCGCCCTTTTCTGGCCCTTGTGGGGAGGAGTGGGCGAGGGGATAGGCGGGCCAGCCCGCTCCGGAGCAGCACAGGACCCTGATGGGGACAGAGGCTCCCACGGCCCGCCTCCTCGGGGTTTCCTTCGAGCCACAGCTGCCAGTCAAAGTGACGCCGGCAGTGACGGACACACAGCCAGAGCCCTTCGCCCCGCCTCTGCACCGCCTCCTGGCCAGCCCTTGGCCGAGGCGTTCCTTCTGGCCCCTGCAGCGCCTCTGCACCGCCCACGGACGGCGGCGGAAGCGCCCAGCACGTCAGGCCTGGTTCCTCCGCTCCGTGCCCAGCGCGGGCGGGCAGACGGCTGGACAGGCGGAGCCGCGGCCTGCGCCGGCTGCTGTAGCATTGCTGCTGTGGCCGCTGCCCTCGAAACGAGAAGCAGCCGCGACTGAGCTGACAGCCACCGCCACAGCCTGCCAAACCGAGCAGCAGCACAAACTCCTCGCTGGCCTCCAGTACCGGCCAGCAGTAGCTGCCCTGTAGCCGAGTCAGTGTTGCCCAGAGCCCGCAGAGTCGAGACTGCTCAGCAACACAGCTGCAGCTCAACAACAGCAGCTTGAAGAAGCAACAGCTTTTCTATCACACACAGCTTCACTGGACGCTACACAGAGTCGAAAAGCCTTTAACCACAGCCTTGCCAACATACAATTCCTTCAAGCCACAAATCCCACAGCAGACGTGGACTGTGGGATACAGGATGTGATGAACGGGCCAGGAGACCAGCTCCTTTTAAAAAGGCCTTTATTAAACCATACAGCTCTGGGGTGGGGGCCCGAGAGGTCATGCACACCGCCACTGCTCCCACTGGACACCGCAGAAGAAGAGGATCCGTGCAGCTTTGTCACTAGGGCAGAGCTGGACCTTCCTTCCTCACGGGAGTCCGCGGGACAACTTGTTCTCTTGGCCTCGTAGCCTAGGGTGTCATCCCAGTCGAGTCCCCTCGTGGTTATGTCGGCCTCTGGAGGGAAGTCAGGGGACTCCTCTGGGTCTTCCTTGTTTGATGGTACTGTTTTTATTCCTTTCCTTTTGTGTGGCTCGTTGTCTCGGGGTTTTTTTCAGTCTGGGTGCGTCCCATGAGTCTCTGGTCTCTCTCGTTTACATAGAAGTCCTTATGCCATCCTCCTCCTCAGGGCCCAACTGAACACGGTACAGCAGCTTGGGGCAGGGGTACAGTGTTGCCATGTGGGAGTCTAGGAGCAGTGGGGGCAGGGGCTGGCTGAACACAGAACAAGAAACACAGGGTACAGCAACTTGGGAGAGGGGGCGGGGCCTGGCTGAACAAGGAACAAGAAACACGGGGTACAGCAACTTGGGACAGGGGTACAAGATAAGTAAACCTGGGACAGGGGTACAAGGTGAGTAAACCTGGGACAGGGGTACAAGGTAAGTAAGGGGTTTACAAACAGTAATATGGTAACAATATTCAAATTATTCTTAACACGGGACATGTAAACATGGGGTCCAGCATCCCTGGAGCAACTCCAACAGATCAGTCAAGAGACAAAAATCAAACAACAGGAGGGAGAAGGCTCACCATCAGATAATTTGAGCTTGACATTCAAAAAATGCAAATGCTGAAGACATTCTAAAAATGTCAGCTGGTCAAGGTGTTTCTATGAATGCACACCCCTGTTCTCTCAAGCTACACCAAACTTCTGGGGGATGCCTAGCAGCACCCCAGGGCTTGGCACAACTACTCCAAGTAGTACTCCGAGTGCCTGATTTGGTCCTTCATCCATCCTCCTTCCCTTGTCCAATCCCTCTGGTCACATAGCCAAGAGAAGGGGACCTTTGGGACCTCTTCCTCCACTTAAAGGACTGTGTAAGGGACTTTCTTGTGACTTCAGATGGCAATTTAACCTCTGTAAATAATCCGTATATGCCTCAGCCAATGCCATCTTATGGTAAACAAGATATTCAGCCTCCTATTGAAGCACCTCCCGTGGTGAATTCTTATATTGCACCTTCAACATCCTTTAATACAAGACCACAGATTATGACTTCCCTGCCCTACAGAGTTGAGGGAGAGATCAACAGGATGGATAATACAGCCTTCAGGCCAGGAGAAGATGCAAGTGGAGCTTTGGTGCCTCATCTTCCAAGGCATGTTGCAAGACTTGAAGATTTGAACCCAGTTCAACAAATTGAGCAAACATCAGAAGAAAAGCACTCAAAGAAGGGAGTTTTGACATGGGTGAAACAGAATTCATGACACTGCCAGTGAGATCCGGCAGGCAAGATGCAAATCCCCAAATCCCAGATGGGAGCCTCTGACTCATGATGTCATCAAAGACTTGATGCAAGCCATAAAAGACAATGGATTAGGTTCTCCACATTTCAAGCAACTGTTAAGAGGTGCATTCGACAGCTATGACTTAGTACCTTATGACTGTAGATACATTGCCTCCACAATCTTGACAGACTCACAATACGTACTATGAGATGGGAAGTGGTGCAGAGCTCTCATGCAATTGAAAAATACATATGCTGCAGGCCCAAATGCAGCCCTCGCATCGGCTCATCAAGCAGGAGTCAATCCTCATGACAAACCTTAAGATCAGGCTGTAGAACTGCCTCAAGAAGTGATTGCAGACATCAAAGAAGCAGCACGAAAGACAATCCTGCAAATCCAGACAGCTGGAACTCCAGATGGTATTTATACAGAAGTGAAACAAGACAATTCTAAGCCTTAGACTTCATTCATTAATCCCCTCACGCAAGCAGTGGAGAGACAATGTAGTGATGAAGCTGCAAAACCCCCCTTCATCTGAAGCCTTGCTTTTGCAAATGCTACCACCGAGTGCAAGTGCATCAGCAGCGCCTTGCCTGGCCCAGAGCCAACCTTGCCTCAGATAATAGAAGCTTACAGCAAGGTAGGCATGCCTCCGCACATCGCAGCAATTCAGGCAGATGTCTTGGGAGAAAAATTCAAAAAACTCCTTGAAGTGCATGATGAGAGATTCGCAAGAACTCTTGCAGTGTTCAACATGACTTCCCAACTAGGCAGTTTCTCAGAAGTCATGGCAACAGAATTGTCCAGGAGGCCATGCTTCAAATGTGGGAGGCATGGACGCATAAGAAGGAATTGCCCAGAGTCTTCAGGAAATGTAAAAGCGCCAGGCCTTTGGCCAAGATGCAGAAGAGGAAGACAATACGCAAATCAATGACACTCCCAAACAGATGTGGATGGAAAGCTCCTACCCCTTCCGGGAAATGGGAAGAAGAGCACAGGATGCCAATGCGCCACGACACAAGTGTTGGCAGTGATTCAACAGTCCAAAACCCTTCAGGGAACACAGTCTGTGGGGAACCTCAATCAGACTTCATCCCCAGGACCATCTGCAACTTCCCAAGCAATCCAGAACTGTTACTCCCAGGGGCACAATGCAAATGGGCAGCTTCCAAATTAATATACTTCATGAATGAGAGTCATGCAGTGATTCCCACAGGGGTCACTGGAACATCATGCAAGAAGCAAGAATTTTTAATTATAGGCAAGGACAGAAACAGTACTTTAGGGCTCATTGTCTATCCATTGGTCGTCTCAGTGAATCATAATGAAGAGCTGACAGTCTTAGCCCAGCCCTTGCATTCTCCATTGATTGTTCCAAAGAATACTGCAGTAGCCAAGGCCATTGCTTAGCCATTGAACAAGGTACAGCAAGCTCCGCCAGTGGTCAGCCAACAGACTTCACCCAGAAATGAAGACATGGATGTCCATGTCTCCTGGATAAAGCAAATAGGTCATGATCGACCCCAGCTCACCTGCAATTTGACATGTGGTGACAAAACAATCACAATTACGGGCATGTTGGACACCGATGGGGATGACACAGTCATCTCTCGTGTCTTTTGGCCCAGAGAATGGAGCTTGGAGATACCTCTGAACTCCCTTTCAGGAATCAGAGGAAGCACATTATGTATGCAGAGTAAATGTGCAATTGTTGTTTCAGGGCCAGAAGGAAGGACAGCAATCCTTCATCCCTTTGTTGTGCACAAACCCATCACGGTTTGGGGAAGAGACATTCTGCCAGCATGGGGCACAAAAATAGAAGTGGATTTTTGATGGGGGTCACTGCAGCACTCACCACCTTGAGATTGACTTAGAAGACAGACAATCTTGTCTGGGTAGACCAGCAGCCCCTGACACAGAAGAACTTCAATGCACTCAAGCAATTGGTGAAGGAACAATTGTGGAAAGATCACATCAACCCGACAAATAGTCCCTGGAACTCTCCAGTCTTCATCATCCACAAGTAAACCTCCAGCTCATGGAGGCTTCATGTCCTCAGAAAAATCAACGAGGTCATTGACGAGATGGGACCACTTCAGCTTGGACTGCCCAATCTCTTAATGATCCCGAGAGATTGGCCACTTGTGATCGTTGATCTAAAACATTGTTTCTTCAATATTCCACTTCATCCAAAAGATACTCCACAATTTTCATTTTCTGTCGCAAGCATTAGCAAACAAGAACCTTTACAAAGATACCATGGGGTGGTCCTTCTTCAAGGATCGAAAAACAATCATCAGTGATGAGTTTGCACCACTTTTTGATCTACTGAGAGGAGAAAACAACATTAAATCCCCAAGATTAAATAAACAATATTGGAATAAACAACTAAGCCCTAACAAAAGAGAACAGTCTCTCTCTCATCAGTCTGAGTCCTGGGGAAAAAGAACCCATTCACCAGTGTCACTGTGACCGGAGGCAAAGGACAACAATCCCGCACGTGTTGTCAGTCCAGGGCCTGAGCATCCTGAAGCAGTAAGGGGTAGCTTTGGTTGGTCCAGTGCAAAGCTTTGGCGCAGTGCAGAGCTGCAAGCTTCTGATCAGGCAGCATTTGCCCTTAGTGGCTGAAAATGCTGAGGGCTGGAGTCCTGCCATGACGTGACTCTTCAGCCCTGCCACTGACACATGGGAAGTGGGCTCTGAACTTTCACATGGAGGCATCATTTTCCTGACATTCTGATGGGTTCTGTGAACTTCCCTTGTCAGATGAGCAGTAGCATGATGTCCTTTAGTGCTACTGGTGTGAAAGTGAGCTCCTTTGTGCCCAGTGTGTGTGCAGATTCAATCTGTCAGCAGGCAGAGCAGTCCCAAGGCGCAGTTCACAGCCTGGTGGGGGTACACAGGACCTACTGTGTCCTGCAGGGACCTGCCCCTCTGCACGCACTACAGTCTAAGTAGCTACAGTCACTGCTTTGACTGCCCCCTTAACTTTGACATGACCCAAGTTTGCTGAGAAGAATCCTGAGCAGCTCTGCATGGCAGAGACAAGGTCTGTCTCTGAAAGACTGGAAGGCAGTTCCTATTGGCTGCTCCCTAATACTTGAAATCCTGAGGGGGAAGCCAGTTGACCCGAACTGAGCAGGGAAATGTTCCCTGCTTCTATTCAGACACGTTCACAGCAACTCAAGACTTATGTTGTTACTCCCATCAACACCAAGACACAACAGCTTTTGCCCCCAGGTGACCTGTGTCTCCGCTTGCTGCTTCTGCCAGCTCTCAGGAGCCAACATCCCTGCTCTTATTGCTAGTTTGTGCTTTTCCCCTGCTCCTTCCCTGCAGGCCCCAACTGGAGAGATTCATGCCAGTCAGGACTCCTCGGCCCAGGCAAGAAAGGTGGAGCAGCAGCAGAACAGGGATCAAGTACAAAGCACCCAGGAGTTCAGGTGTGTGCTAGGCTTTCTCGCTTTCTCTGATCAGGGGTGGGCATTGCTGGGCTTTAGGAGGCCCAGCAATGCCAAAGAACCCATTTGACTTTGTCATCGTTTGACTGGCTCAGCAGTGTCGGGGGAAGGCAGCCCATGGGCAGGTCTGGCTGCCGACTGAGCTGCAGCATAGCTGCCTCCTGGGACTCGCTCCTCCAAGCTTGACAAGAAGCATTGCAAACTGGAGCAGAGTAGGAGCAAGGGAGCTTCAGGCTGGGCCTAAGGAGAAGCACTGAACCCCAAAGGCAATCATGAAGCAGAAGAAGCCCCTCAGAGAGCTTGTGCACATTTCACCTCTAGAAATTTGGAAGCCCCAGCTAGATGGAGCCTTGAGCAGCCTTTCCAGATGCCGTAGCTTATCCCAGGTGCTTGGAGCTAAAGTCTGGGCTAGAAGCTTCCAGGGATCCCTGCCAGCCTAAACCATGCAGGGATCCTTTGATTATTGGATCAGAAGTTCATAGCCATCTCCTCCAGCTTGCAGGTGCTTTCCTTGTTGCACTAGTGAAAGGCGAAATTATGGCTGATTCCCTCTAGATGACTCCCAAAGTAGGAGGGGATGGCAATGCTGACTACACAAAACAGACCACATACTGGTCCTTCTGATGGGTATCGACCACTCCTCCCACCTTTGTGCTGTCAACAGTCTTGCTGAGGAGGCATCTGGCACTTCATATAATAAACCAGTGCTGCAAAAACCACAAGAATTACAACCTTAGTCCAAGCTCTACAAAGAATAAATATCAGAACCTGGAACACCTACAGCAAGAATGGTATTACATAGAGAGTGTCTGAGTACACACACAGAATCACTGAGAGCAAATGGAATGTAATGATGACCAGAGGCTATTAAAGTAATAAAAGAAGTACTTATTACAAATTTGTTTTAACACACTATGGTCAAATCTGTGATTATCTTAACCCTTCAAACCCCACACCAGATGCCAAAAGAGACTGTCATGGTTTATATTCAATTAGCAACCAAGTATCATGCAGCAGCTCACTTGCTCCTCCCCATATTTCCCCCATCTGGTGAGGAGGACAGATAGAAAGGAAAAATAAACCACATGGCTTGAGATAAGAACAGTGTAAGGGTTGAAACAAAACATAACAGCAGCAGCACTAGTAATAATAATAATAATAATAATAATAATAATAATAATAATAATAATAATAGCAGCAACATCAATAATAGAAATAGTAAGGAGCATGAAAGAAAGTAACAAACACCAAGAGAAGCAAGTTATGTGCAATACAATTGTTCACCATCTGCGGATCAATGCCCATCCCCAAACCACAACCATCCCTCTTCTCAAAACTCCCCCTGGTTTATATACTGGGGCATTGTCAGTATAGAGCACCTTCTTGGCCAATCCACATCAGCTGACCCAGCTATGTTCCTTTCCAACTTTTTGTGCCGCTCCCTATTAGCAGACCATGAGAAACTAAAAAGTCCTTGAGTAGGGTAAGCGCTACTTAGCAAAAGTCATAACCTGGGTTGTGGGTACGGAGGAGCCCACCCAGCCGGAGATCCTGGCTCTCCCCTGGAGAGGAGATACTTCTCTGTGAGAGAGACACAATGTGTCGCTCCCAGGGGTCTTTGAGTTAGATATGTTAAACTGTTGTGTTTCATTGGTGTTCTCCCCTGCTGCCCCACCCTGATACAGGTATCTCGGGCTTCCCCCCTCCCCTCTCCTTCCCC
>NW_015379438.1:14109-16967 GCF_001522545.3 Parus major
GTATCTCATCCCAACTGCCTTGCAGTCATAGCATATTCTCTCTGCAATGCTGATTTAGCATTTACTAGATACTAAGGACAATGTTTTCTCCATTTCTTCTGGAATTAGAATGTGTTTTTGTAATCTCTGAGTAAGGAAACACTTGAGAAGAGAGTTCTAAAAAAAAGTTGCAAACAAGTCATGTACACTCAGATAATAAGCAGGCATTAGGTGTGCTTGCACAGCTGGGGGCATTTGTTTGGTAACAGGTGATACCATGGCAAATGCCAATAGGCTCTGTAAATTGTAAAAACAAATAGGTAAGTAGTTGCAATACACAGTCATAACATGGAGTCCTCATGCTCCCAGCCCAGAGTTACCTTTATTGTTGGCAATAAATAGGGGCTGTAGCTAGCACATACTTCTGCTGTCTTTTCTTTCTGTTTAGTTGTGCACAAACAAGAAGAAAACCACAAGGAAATTCACTTCAGTAACATCACCATGATTAAAATAAACTTGTTTTTTCACTAGTGTCTCAGTTTGGAAGACAAGTGTTTGCTAGGGAGGGCAGGAGGCTCCCTTGGAATGAGAACCCCATCCCTCTGAATTACTGTAATTTTGAAATCAAGGGGCTCTCATGCAGAGACCTGGGGATATGAAGGTCACACGAGGCACACAAACAACAATAATACAGCATTAACAACAAGAGAGCCTGTGACAGCCTTCTCGGCCGAGACGGGAAAGGATGGAGGAGAGGCTTTGCTTCACAAACCCCCTTGGGCGGGCAGTGCCGGTGCTCCTGCAGGGTTCTGAGGAACAGTCAGCTGGAACAGCAGGGATGAGCAGAGATCCCGGGCCGGTGGCTGAGGTGTATCAGCAGCACAACAGCGGTGGCTGTCACTGCTGCACATCCTGGGGTGCACAGGGGGTGCAGGGGACCCACAGAAGAAAAAGAAGAAGCCAAAGAAGCAACTCCATCTGGGCTATGGCAAATTTTCTCCTCTAAGCTGCAACAGCTTTGAGAGAGTGTCTTGCTCTGAAGCTGAAGAAACCAGCCATCCCCCAGCTGCCATCACCCTCACCCTCCCCTGCCCCCCTTCCCAACTGGGCCCAGACAAACTCCCTGTGTTTCTCAAGCAGCCAGCAAGTACCAGCAATCACGTTTCCCTGCAACTAATGGGCAAAAAATTCCATAGGTGAGAAGGAACAAAAGGAAGGATCCCCAGCCCTCAACAACTAGACTTCTCTATTCCTCTTCCTTCCCCTTCTGCTTCCCCTTCCTCCTTTCTTCCCCTCTATTGATGAGCATGTTATTTGCCTGAAATGCTATGGCACTTGCAGCCCCAAAACCATTTTAAAGAGCACATATTACTGTACATATTATAACAGTTAACAGGATTTTGTTTTCTTTTTCTCAGTCTGTTTCAGAACACATGCTCACAAGCATTAACACAGAACACGTGTGTAAGAGACTGAAATATTATAGTTTATGACTTAAACATTATCATGGAAGTGTTTTGCCTATTACAGCAAAACTGTATTAGAAAAGCTGCAGAAAAGACCAGCACAGCCTGAACAGGGCTTCTGACTGAGGGCCTGAAGTGGTCACAGATGGAGATAAGATACAGTAAACTCAGGTCTAGGGGGAGAAGAATATATTCACACAGGAATCAAGCTTAACACCTTCAGAGTGGAGACCGCAGCTGCAGGGTTATCAGCGGCCAGGCTTCACACAGATCTTCAAAGGCTGGGGGGGAGGAGAGGTGTGGGGTGTGTGGTGGAAAAGTCTTTGGTCAGAGGCTCAGTGACCACCCATCCACCACTGTGCAGACATCAGCTGAGGGGCCCCTTCACCCCACTGTTACAAATACACATTATAATATTTGCTTTCCACGAGTATTAAGATGAATGTTAGATGTATAATGTTAGAATGGCTTTGCTGTGTGAATGTAGTTTTTTCTCTCCTGCTATTAGGAAAAATTTAGGCATAAGTGGTAATAGTTGATATAGTATGTTTGAACTGCTTGCTGGTTAGCGTAATATATGTTGGTATAATTTGTGTTTTATTGTACACATATAAAACCAAGTATAAAAGCATGTTTTATGTATAAAACACAAACAACTTGAGACTGCAAAAGCAGCTGCTGGAAACGCAGGAATCTGCAAGAGAACAACCCAGCAATTAAGATAACAAAGAAAAGCCTACTAACAACCCAGTAATTAACAGCTGATACTGATCTAGTCAAAATCCTCAGGACCATACATCTCAATGTCCAATTCCCTAAAAACTACTCAAACTGTCTCCCCTTCTCGGAAAAACTCACCAACAGACCAGCAGCAGAAATATGAATATGTAACAACACAAGAAAGAGAAAGAAACTCAACCTGCATAGCCTCCAGCCGAAAAAAACTGTATAAAACTCAGCTCTCCAAAAAACAGTTTGTGAACTTGGGGGAATCAGTTCGACAGAGGCTGATTCAGAGTTCACCCAGCGCTGACCCTGGGCTCAGCACTGACCTTGATTGTGGCTGATCCAAAATTCGATTTTACAGATTTTTCAATAAGATGGTTATTAATAAAATTTGGCTGCTTTCATTTATAACAGTTAGGATAACTTCCAGTGAACAGATGATAGGGAGCTGGGTGCTATCAACACTTACCGCCCGTGGAAAGAAGAAGCCAAAGCCCAAATTAGAAGATGATAAGAAAGGAATTAAAACCACAAGCCAAGAAATGCACGGGCTCTAAAAAGGCAGATCTAAGGAGTGGCCATGCCAAATAAATTGTAGAAGATGTGAACTAGTTAATGGAGAAGTTTGAATATGCATCAAGCTTATGAATATGGATCAAGTTGATGCAATAGAAATGGTATATTGTC
>NW_015379439.1:0-1268 GCF_001522545.3 Parus major
GGGAAAACCACGGGAATGCCACGGGAAAACCACGGGAAAACCAGGGGGAAACCACAGGAATGCCACGGGAATTCCGGGGGAAAACCACGGGAATTCCATGGGGAAACCATGGGAAAACCACGGGAATTCCAGGGGAAATCACGGGAATTCCACGGGAAAACCACGGGAATTCCACAGGGAAACCACGGGAAAACCACGGGAATGCCACGGGAATTCCAGGGGAAAACCACGGGAAAACCACGGGAAAAGCACGGGAAAACCACGGGAATTCCACAGGAAAACCACGGGGAAAACCACGGGAATTCCAGGGGAAAACCATGGAAATTCCATGGGGAAAACCACGGGAATTCCACGGGGAAACCACGGGAATGCCACAGGAATTCCGGGGGAAAACCACGGGAATTCCATGGGGAAACCACGGGAATTCCATGGGGAAACCACGGGAATGCCACGGGAAAACCACGGGGAAAACCACAGGAATTCCAGGGGAAAACCGCGGGAATTCCACGGGGAAACCACGGGAATTCCATGGGGAAACCACGGGAATTCCATGGGGAAACCACGGGAATTCCATGGGGAAACCACGGGAATTCCACGGGAAAACCACGGGAATGCCACAGGAATTCCAGGGGAAACCACGGGAATTCCATGGGGAAACCACGGGAATTCCATGGGGAAAACCACGGGAAAACCACGGGAAAACCACGGGAATGCCACGGGAATCCCGGGGGAAATCACGGGAATTCCAGGAATCCCAGGGGAAATCACGGGAATCCCACGGGAATCCTTCACCACCATCAGGAATTCCGGGAATCCCCTGGGAACCCCTGAGCATCCCCGGGAATCCCCCAGGAATCCCTCAAGACCCTCAGGAATTCCGGGAATTCTCTGGGAATCCCTCAGCACCCTTGGGAATCCTTCAGCGCCCCCGGGAATTCCAGGAAATCCCCAGGAATTCCAGGAAATCCCCAGGAATTCCGGGAAACCCCCGGGAACCCCTCAGCACCCTCGGGAATTCCAGGAATTCTCTGGGAATCCCTCAGCATTCCCAGGAATCCTTCAGCACCCTTGGGAATCCTTCAGTGCCCCCGGGAATTCCAGGAAATCCCCAGGAATTCCGGGAAACCCCCGGGAATCCCTCAACATTCCCGGGAAATCCCCAGGAAATCCCCAGAAATCCCCAGAAATTCCCGGGAATTCCCAGAAATCCCCTGAAATCCCCAGAAATTCCTGGGAATTCCCAGAAATTCCCTGAAATCCCCAGAAAT
>NW_015379439.1:3898-5360 GCF_001522545.3 Parus major
GGGAGGAGCAGGGGTTGATCCTGGGGGGATCCCAGATCCCGGAGGATCCCGGGAAAAGCAGGGATTGGTTCAGGGGGGGATCCCAAAAACCCCAGATCCCAGGAGGATCAGGGGTTGATCCAGGGCAGATCCCAAATCTGGGAGGAGCAGGGATTGGTTCAGGGCGGATCCCAGGAGGACCCCGGGCGGATCCCAGAGGATCCCGGGCGGATCCCGGGTGGATCAGAGGTTGTTTCAGGGCGGATCCCAGATCCAGGTGGATCCCGGAGGATCCCAGGAGGACCCCGGGAAGATCCCAGAGGATCCCGGGCAGATCCCGGGTGGATCAGGGGTTGTTTCAGGGCGGATCCCAGATCTGGGCAGATCCCGGAGGATCCCAGGAGGATCCTGGGAGGATCCCGGGAGCAGCAGGGATTGGTTCAGGGCGGATCCCAGGAGAACCCCGGGCAGATCCTGGGTGGATCCCGGGTGGATCAGGGGTTGTTTCAGGGCGGATCCCAGATCCGGGCAGATCCCGGAGGATCCCAGGAGGATCCTGGGAGGATCCCGGGAGCAGCAGGGATTGGTTCAGGGTGGATTCCGGCGGATACAGGCGGATCCCAGAGAATCCCAGGTGGATCAGGGGTTGGTTCAGGGTGGATCCCAGATCCAGGGAGCAGCAGGGATTGGTTCAGGGCGGATCCCAGGAGGACCCTGGGCGGATCCCAGAGGATCCCGGGCAGATCCCGGGTGGATCAGAGGTTGGTTCAGGGCGGATCCCAGGTCCAGGGAGCAGCAGGGATTGGTTCAGGGTGGATTCCGGCGGATCCCGGGCGGATCCCAGAGGATCCCGGGTGGATCAGGGGTTGTTTCAGGGCGGATCCCAGATCCAGGTGGATCCCGGAGGATCCCAGGAGGACCCCGGGAAGATCCCAGAGGATCCCGGGCGGATCCCGGGTGGATCAGGGGTTGTTTCAGGGCGGATCCCAGATCCGGGCAGATCCCGGAGGATCCCAGGAGGATCCTGGGAGGATCCAGGGAGCAGCAGGAATTGGTTCAGGGTGGATACAGGCGGATCCCGGGCGGATCCCGGAGGATCCCGGGTGGATCAGGGGTTGTTTCAGGGTGGATCCCAGATCCCAGGAGCAGCAGGGATTGGTTCAGGGCGGATCCCAGGAGAACCCCGGGCGGATCCCAGATGATCCCGGGTGGATCAGGGGTTGTTTCAGGGCGGATCCCAGGTCCCGGTGGATCCCAGAGGATCCCGGGTGGATCAGGGGTTGTTTCAGGGCGGATCCCAGGTCCCGGTGGATCCCAGAGGATCCCGGGCGGATCCCGGGTGGATCCCGGGTGGATCAGGGGTTGTTTCAGGGCGGATCCCGGGTGGATCCCAGAGGATCCCGGGTGGATCCCGGGTGGATCAGGGGTTGTTTCAGGGTGGATCCCAGATCCCAGGCGGATCCCGGATCCCAGAGGATCCCGG
>NW_015379439.1:6029-8186 GCF_001522545.3 Parus major
CACTGGGGAACAACCGGAGAGACACCGTGACCAATGGGGAACAACCGGAGAGAGACCGGGGGACACCGGGGAACAACCGGAGAGAGACCGGGACAGCCCCGCCAGGTCCAGAGAGCGCAGCTGCCTGTAGGGAACAACCGGAGAGAAACAGCGTGACCAATGGGGGAACAACCGGAGAGAGACACCGTGACCACTGGGGAACAACCGGAGACACCGGGACAGCCTGTAGGGAACAACCGGAGAGACACTGTGACCAATGGGAAACAACCGGAGAGACACTGTGACCAATGGGGAAACAACCGGAGAGACACCGGGACCAATGGGGAACAACCGGAAACACCGTGACTGCCGGGGAACAACCGGAGAGAGACACCGTGACTGCCAGGGAAACAACCGGAGAGACACTGTGACTGCCGGGGAAACAACCGGAAACACCGTGACTGCCGGGGAACAACCGGAGAGACACCGTGACTGCCGGGGAAACAACCGGAGACACCGTGACCACTGGGGAACAACCGGAGAGAAACACCGTGACTGCCGGGGAACAACCGGAGAGACACCGTGACCAATGGGGAACAACCGGAGACACTGTGACTGCCAGGGAACAACTGGAGAGACACCGTGACTGCCTGTAGGGAACAACCGGAGAGAGACACCGTGACCACAGGGGAACAACCGGAGAGAGACCGGGACAGCCCCGCCAGGTCCAGAGAGCGCAGCTGCCTGTAGGGAACAACCGGAGAGACACCGTGACCACTGGGGAACAACCGGAAACACCGTGACTGCCGGGGAACAACCGGAGAGACACTGTGACTGCCAGGGAAACAACCGGAGAGAGACACCGTGACTGCCAGGGAAACAACCGGAGACACTGTAACTGCCAGGGAAACAACCGGAGAGAGACACCGTGACTGCCAGGGAAACAAACGGAGACACCGTGACCAATGGGGAAACAACCGGAGAGACACCGGGACAGCCCCGCCAGGTCCAGAGAACGCAGCTGCCTGTAGGGAACAACCGGAGAGAAACACCGTGACTGCCGGGGAAACAACCGGAGAGACACCGTGACCAATGGGGAACAACCGGAGAGAGACACCGTGACCACTGGGGAACAACCGGAGAGACACCGGGACAGCCCCTCCAGGTCCAGAGAGCACAGCCGCCTGTAGGGAACAACCGGAGACACACCGTGACCAATGGGGAACAACCGGAGAGAGACCGGGGGACACCGGGGGACACCGGGACAGCCCCGCCAGGTCCAGAGAGCACAGCTGCCTGTAGGGAACAACCGGAGAGAAACACCGTGACTGCCGGGGGAACAACCGGAGAGACACCGTGACCAATGGGGAAACAACTGGAGAGACACCGTGACTGCCGGGGAACAACCGGAGAGACACCGTGACCAATGGGGAACAACCGGAGACACCGTGACTGCCTGTAGGGAACAACTGGAGAGAAACACCGTGACCACAGGGGAACAACCGGAGAGACACCGTGACTGCCGGGGAACAACCGGAGAGACACCGTGACCACTGGGGAACAACCGGAAACACCGTGACTGCCGGGAAACAACCGGAGAGACACCGTGACTGCCAGGGAAACAACCGGAGAGACACCGTGACCAATGGGGAACAACCGGAGAGAGACCGTGACCAATGGGGAACAACCGGAGAGACACCGGGACTGCCTGTAGGGAACAACCGGGGACACAGGGTGACACACGGGTGACACACGGGTGACACACAGGTGACACACAGGTGACACAGGTGACACAGGTGACACTGGGGTGACACACGGGTGACACGGGGTGACACTGAGGTGACACTGAGGTGACACACAGGTGACACAGGTGACAGGTGACACAGGTGACACTGAGATGACACAGAGGTGACACAGGTGACACTGAGGTGACACAGGTGACACACAGGTGACACAGGTGACACAGGTGACACACAGGTGACACACAGGTGACACTGAGGTGACACTGAGGTGACACAGGTGACACACAGGTGACACAGGTGACACAGGTGACACACAGGTGACACTGAGGTGACACACAGGTGACACAGGTGTCTCACCTGAGGTGGTGCAGCGTGGCCAGGCCCCTCTCGCTCACCTGGGGACACCGGGCCAGCCCCAGGTGCTCCAGGGTGGCCT
>NW_015379439.1:11075-13332 GCF_001522545.3 Parus major
GGGGTCCCCAAAATTCCGGGGATCCCTCGGGGCCCCCCCTAAATCCGGGGATCCCTCGGGAATGGTCCTGGGGTCCCCCAAAATTCCGGGGATTCCCCGGGGTCCCCCCTAAATCCGGGGATTCCCCGGGGTCCCCCAAAAATCCGGGGATCCCTCGGGAACGGTCCTGGCGTCCCCCAGAAATCCGGGGATCCCTTGGGAATGGTCCTGGGGTCCCCAAAAAATCCGGGGATCCCTCGGGGTCCCCCCTAAATCCGGGGATCCCTCAGGGTTCTGGGGTCCCCCAAAAATCCGGGGATCCCCCGAGGATCGGGGAATGCTCCATCCCGCCGGGATTTCCTCTGTTAATTTTAATTATCCACGCCCCGGGAATTAATTATCGGTGCCTCGGGAATTAATTATCCACATCCCGGGAATTCTCGGGGGGCTGGGGATGGTCTGCCCCCCGGGAATTAATTATCGGCCCCCGGTAATTAATTATCCGCACCCCCCGTAATTAATTATCCGCGCCTCGGGATTTAATTATCGGTGCCTTGGGAATTGTCCGATTGTCCGTGCCTCGGGAATTAATTATCGGTGCCTCGGGATTTAATTATCGGTGCCTCGGGATTTAGTTATCGGTGCCTCGGGAATTAATTATTGGTGTCCCGTGGATTAATTATCCGTGCCCCGGGAATTGTCCGTGGTCCTGGGAATTGATTATCCGCCTCCCGGTAATTAATTATCCACGCTCCGGTAATTAATTGTCCTCGCTCCGGGAATTGTTCGTGGTCCCGGGAATTGTTCGTGGTCCCGGGATTTAATTATCGGCCCCCCGGTAATTAATTATCCGCGCCTCCGGGTATTTTCCTCGCCTCGGGAATTAATTATCCGCGCCCCGGGATTGATTAATTATCGGTGTCCCGGGAATTGTCCGTGGTCGGTCCCGGGAATTTTCCGTGGTCCCGGGAATTGATTATCGGCCCCCCGGTAATTAATAATCCGCGTCCCGGGGATTAATTATCCGCGCTCCGGTAATTGTTTGTGGCCCCGGTAATTGTTTGTGGCCCGGGATTTAATTATCGGTCCCCCCGTAATGAATTATTCGTGCCCCGGTAATTAATTATCCACGCCCGGGGAATTGTTCGTGGTCCCGGGAATTGTTCGTGGTCCCGGGATTTAATTATCCGCGCCCCCGGGAATTAATTATCCGCGCCTCCGGGAATTTTCCTCGCCTCGGGAATTAATTATCCGCACCCCGGTAATTAATAATTGGTGTCCCGGGAATTGTCCGTGGTCGGTTCCGGGAATTATCCGTGGTCCCGGGAATTGTTCGTGGTCCCGGGAATTAATTGCCCGCGTCCCGGGGATTAATTATCCGCGCTCCGGTAATGAATTGTCGGTGGTCCCGGGAATTGTCGGTGTTCCCGGGAATTGTCGGTGGTCCCGGGAATTGTCCGGATCTCCCGGAATTTCCCCCAAAATCTCCTCCCTACAACACCTGGAACTTCCAGGTGCTCTGCTCCTTGTACTCCAGGCAATCGGCGCCCCCCAAATTCACCTTCCAGGCGCTGCCCGGCTCCTTCAGCTCCAGGCAATCCGCGGCACCCCCAAACCCCAGCCCGGGGGACCCCCGGAATTGTCCGTGGACCCGGGAATTAATTATCGGCCCCCCGGTAATTAATTATCCGCACCCCCGGGAATTGTTTGTGGCCCCGGGAATTGTTCGTGCCCCGGTAATTAATTATCGGTCTCCCGGGAATTGTTCGTGGTCCCGGGAATTGTTCGTGGTCCTGGGATTTAATTATCGGCCCCCCGGGAATTAATTATCCGCGCCCCCGGGAATTAATTATCTGCGCCTCCGGGAATTTTCCTCGCCTCGGGAATTAATTATCCGCGCCCCGGGATTGATTAATTATCGGTGTCCCGGGAATTGTCCGTGGTCGGTCCCGGGAATTATCCGTGGTCCCGGGAATTGATTATCGGCCCCCCGGTAATTAATAATCCGCGTCCCGGGGATTAATTATCCACGCTCCGGTAATTGTTTGTGGCCCCGGTAATTGTTCGTGCCCCGGGATTTAATTATCGGTCCCCCCGTAATGAATTATTCGTGCCCCGGTAATTAATTATCCTCGCCCCGGGGAATTGTTCGTGGTCCCGGGAATTTTCTGTGGTCCCGGGATTTAATTATCGGCCCCCCGGTAATTAATTATCCGCGCCCCCGGGAATTAATTATCCGTGCCCCGGGAATTGTCCGTGGTCGTTCCCGGGAATTTTC
>NW_015379439.1:15862-17982 GCF_001522545.3 Parus major
GGCACCGGCACGGCCTTGGGGACAGCCCGGGGGACAGAGCCACCCCCGCCAGGGGACATCGCCCCGGGGCTGGCCCGGCTCGGCCGGTGGCCTGTCCCCATCGCGTCCCCACCCGTCAGCTGGTGCCACCCCGGGATGTCCCCAGGGCTGTGGTGGCGCTGTCCCCACCCCGGGATGTCCCCAAGGCTGCAGTAGCCCTGTCCCCACCCCGGGATGTCCCCAGGGCTGCGGTGACGCTGTCCCCGTGTCCCCAAGGCTGTGGTGGCGCTGTCCCCACCCCGGGATGTCCCCAGGGCCGCGGTGACGCTGTCCCTGTGTCCCCAGGGCTGTGGTGGCCCTGTCCCCACCCCAGAGATGTCCCCAGGGCCGCGGTGGCGCTGTCCCCACTCCGGGATGTCCCCAGGGGTGTGGTGGCCCTGTCCCCGTGTCCCCAAGGCTGCGGTGGCCCTATCCTCGTGTCCCCAGGGCTGCGGTGCCCTGTCCCCACCCCAGCGATGTCCCCAAGGCTGCTGTGGCGCTGTCCCCACCCTGGGATGTCCCCAAGGCTGCGGTGGCGCTGTCCCCACCCCAGCGACGTCCCCAAGGCTGCGGTGGCGCTGTCCCCGTGTCCCCAGGGCTGCGGTGCCCTGTCCCCACCCCAGCGATGTCCCCAAGACTGCTGTGGCCCTGTCCCCACCCCGGGATGTCCCCAGGGCTACGGTGGCGCTGTCCCCGTGTCCCCAAGGCTGCGGTGGCGCTGTCCCCGTGTCCCCAGGGCTGTGGTGGCCCTGTCCCCGTGTCCCCAAGGCTGCGGTGGCGCTGTCCCCACCCCGGGATGTCCCCAGGGCCGCGGTGGCGCTGTCCCCACCCCAGCGATGTCCCCAGGGATGCGGTGGCGCTGTCCCCACCCCAGCGGTGTCCCCAGGGATGCGGTGGCCCTGTCCCCACCCCAGCGGTGTCCCCAGGGCTGTGGTGGCCCTGTCCCCGTGTCCCCAAGGCTGTGGTGGCCCTGTCCCCGTGTCCCCAAGGCTGCGGTGGCGCTGTCCTCGTGGCGCTGTCCTCGTGTCCCCAGGGCTGTGGTGGCCCTGTCCCCNCCCAGGTGTCCCCTCACCTGCACGCGGGACTCGGGCAGGTTGATTTTCAGGGCCACCTCCTCTCTCATGAAGATGTCCGGGTACCGCGTTTTGGCGAACAGCGCCTCCAGCACGTCCAGCTGTGCCCGGGTGAAGGTGGTGCGCTCCCGCCGCTGCTTGCGGGGGGTCCCTGCGGAGACCCCCGGTTGGGCAGGGACCCCCGGGACCCCCAGGAGTGGGGAGGGACCCCCGGGACCCCCGGGAGTGGGGAGGGACACGAGGGACCCCCGGGATTTGGGGAGGGACCTCTGGAACCCCCGTGAGGGACCCCCGGTTGGGCAGGGACCTCCGGGACCCCCGGGACCCCCAGGACTGGGGAGGGACCCCCGGGACCCCCGGGAGTGGGGAGGGACACGAGGGACCCCCGTTTGTGGGGAGGGACACTCGGGACCCCCGGGATTTGGGGAGGGACACTCGGGACCCCCGGGACCCCCGGGAGTGGGGAGGGACACGAGGGACCCCCGGGAGTGGGGAGGGACACTCGCGTTGGGCAGGGACCCCCGGGACCACCGGGACCCCCAGGACTGGGGAGGGACCCCCGGAGTGGAGAGGGACCCCCGGGACCCCCGGGATTTGGGGAAGGACACTCGGGACCCCCGGGATTTGGGGAGGGACCCCCGGGACCCCCAGGGGTGGAGAGGGACCCCCGGGACCCCCAGGAGTGGGGAGGGACACTCGGGACCCCCGGGATTTGGGGAGGGATACTCGGGACCCCCGGGACCCCCAGGAGTGGGGAGGGACCCCCGGGATTTGGGGAAGGACAGTCGGGACCCCCGGGAGGGACCCCAGGAGTGGGGAGGGACCCCCAGGACCCCCAGGAGTGGGGAGGGACCCCCGGGACCCCCGGGATTTGGGGAGGGACCCCCGGGATTTGGGGAAGAACAGTCGGGACCCCCGGGAGGGACCCCAGGAGTGGGGAGGGACCCCCGGGACCCCCCGGAGTGGGGAGAGACTCCCGGGGTTTGGGGAGAGACCTCTGGGACCCCCGGGAGGGACCCCCGGAGTGGG
>NW_015379440.1:0-2054 GCF_001522545.3 Parus major
CAATTGCACAGAAACCAAATCCCCAAAATCCCAAAATCCCAAAATCCCCCAAAAAAACCCACCAAAAAAAACCAAAAAACCCCAAAAATTCCCAAAATCCCCAAATCCCCAAATCCCCAAAATCCCAAATCCCCAAAATCCCAAATCCCAAAAATCCCCAAAATTTCCAAAATCCAAAAATTCCCCAAAATAAAAAAAGAATCCCCCAAAATTCAAAATAAATTCCCAAAATTACCAAAATCCCAAATCCCAAAAAATCCCCAAGATCCCCAAATCCCAAAAATCCAAAAATCAAAAAAAATCCCAAAAATCCCAAATCCCAAAAATAAAAAAAAATCCCCAAATGTCAAAAATTCCCAAAAAATTCCCCCAAAATTCCCCAAATCCTCAAATCCCCGAAAACCCAAAATCCCCAAATCTCCAAAAATCCCAAAATCAAAAAAAAAAAAATTCCCCAAATCCCAAAAATTCCAAAAAAAATCCCAAAATCCCAAAATTCCCCAAATCCCCAAATCCCCAAAATCCCAAAATCCCCAAATCCCAAATCCCAAAATCCCCAAATCCCAAAAAATTTCCCAAATCCCAAAATCCCAAATCCCAAAATCCCAATTCCCAAAATCCCCAAATCCCCAAATCCCAATTCCCAAAATCCCAAATCCCCAAATCCCAAAATTCCAAAATCCCCAAATCCCAAAACTCCAAAATTCCCCAAATCCCAAAAAATTCCCCAAATCCCCAAATCCCCAAAATCCCAAATCCCAAAATCCCAAGATCCCAAAATCCCAAAATCCCAATTCCCCAAATCCCAAATCCCCAAATCCCCAAAATCCCAAATCCCAAAAATCCCCAAATCCCAAAAAATTCCCCAATTCCCCAAATCCCAAATCCCCAGATCCCCAAAATCCCCAAATCCCAAAAATTTCCCCAAATCCCNGAATTCTTGATGGGAAAATGGGATCAAGGTGGGAATTCCGGAATTTTTCCCGGGAATTTGTGACAGGAAAATGGGATCAAGGTGGGAATTCCAGAATTTTTCCTGGAATTTGTGACGGGAAAATGGGATCAAGATGAGAATTCCGGAATTTTTCAAGAATTCTTGACGGGAAAATGGGATCAAGGTGGGAATTCCAGAATTTTTCCTGGAATTCTTGACAGGAAAATGGGATCAAGGTGGGAATTCCAGCTTTTCCAGTGATTTTTGGGATGGGAAAACCTCAGCTGGGGAGGAATTCCTTCCCTTAAAAGCAGCCAGGGATGAAATTCCCGATTTTTTCCAGCGGGAAAATTCGGGATGAAGATTTTCCCAAGGAATCAGGAATTGTGGGAATTTTCTTTGGGATGAATCCGGATCCTTTGGATGTGTTCGTAGCACGACTGAGGAGGGAAAAGAGAGAAAAATCAGGGAAAAAAAATCGGGAATTCCGGGATTAAATCCCAACTTTTGCTGCCGGAAAATTCCCGCGGATTCCGGGAATTCCCAAGGAATTCCGGGAATATTTCCCTGACCTCGAGGGCCGTGAGCAGGAAATCCGACATTCCGCCCTGCTGGGATGGATCCATGAAATCCCGGATCAGGTGGATTTCCGCTCCCAGGTGTTGGATCCTAAGGAAAAAGAATTCCCAAAATTCGGGAAAAACTTCTTGGGAATGTGGAGAGGGTGGGGGTTAATTGGGAATTAATTGGGGATTAATTGGGGATTATTTGGGAATTTATTTTGGATTATTTGGGGATTAATTGGGAATTAATTGGAGATTAATTGGGAATTATTTGGGGATTATTTAGGAATTATTTGGGGATTAATTTAGTAATTATTTGAGAATTGGGAATTATTTGAGAAATAATTGGGAATTATTTGGGGCTTATTTGGGAATTCTTTGGGGATTATTTGGGATTTATTTGGGGATTATTTGGGGATTAATTGGGAATTATTTGGGGATTATTAGATAATTAATTGGGGATTATTTGCGAATTATTTGGGGATTATTTATGAATTATTTGGGAATTAATTGGGAATTAATTGGGAATTAATTGGGAATTATTTGGGGATTATTTG
>NW_015379440.1:2610-3701 GCF_001522545.3 Parus major
CTCGGGAATCTGGGAATTCCAGCCCATGGATCCAATTCCCTGGGAATTCCAGCTCATGGATCCAATTCCTTGGGAATTCAATCCCTGGGAATTCCGTCCATGGGAATTCCATCCCTGGATCCATTTTTCCTGGAATTTGGAATTCCATCCCATGGATCCAATTCCTTGGGAATTCAATCCCTGGGAATTCCATCCCATGGATCCCTTTCCCAGGCATTCCATCCTTAGGAATTCCATCCCATGGATCCAATTCCATCCCTGATAATTCCATTCCTGGGAATTCCATCCCATGGATCTGTTTTTCTGGGAATTCCATCCTCGGGAATTCCATCCATGGATCCAATTCCTTGGGAATTCCATCCTTGGGAATTCAATCCCTGAGAATTCCATCCCATGGATCCAATTCCTTGGGAATTCCATTCCTGGATCCCTTCCCTGGGAATTCCATCCTCAAGAATTCCATCCCTGGATCCATTTTCCTGGAACTGGGAATTTCATCCCATGGATCCAATTCCTTGGGAATTCAATCCATGGGAATTCCATCCCTGGCTCCATTTTTCCTGGAATTTGGAATTCCATCCATGGATCCAATTCCTTGGGAATTCAATCCCTGGGAATTCCGTCCATGGGAATTCCATCCCATGGATCCGTTTCTCTGGGAATTCCATCCTTGGAATCTCCGGGAATTCCATCCCCGGATCCCTTTCCCAGGCATTCCATCCTTAGGAATTGTAGCTCATGGATCCAATTCCTTGGGAATTCAATCCCTGGGAATTCAATCCCTGGGAATTCTGTCCCTGGGAATTCCAGCCCATGGATCCAATTCCTTGGGAATTCCGTCCATGGAAATTCCATCCCTGGATCCATTTTTCCTGGAATTTGGAATTCCATCCATGGATCCAATTCCTTGGGAATTCAATCCCTGGGAATTCAATCCCTGGGAATTCCATCCTTGGGAATTCCATCCCTGGGAATTCTGTCCCTGGGAATTCCAGCCCGTGGATCCAATTCCATCCCTGATAATTCCATTCCTGGGAATTCCATCCATGGATCCAATTCCTTGGGAATTCCATCCCATGGATCCATTTCTC
>NW_015379440.1:7493-8299 GCF_001522545.3 Parus major
TCCCCAAATCCCCAAATCTCAAATCCCCAAAAATCCCCAGATCCCAAAAATCCAAAAATCCCCAAATCCCAAAAAATTCCCCAAATCCCCAAATCCCAAATCCCCAAATCTCAAATCCCAAAATCCCAAATCCCAAAAATCCCAAATCCCAAAATCCCAAGATCCCAAAATCCCAATTCCCAATTCCCAAAATCCCAAAATCCCAATTCCCAAAATCCCAAATCCCCAAATTCCCCAAATCCCAAAATCCCAAAATCCCAAATCCCAAAATTCCCCAAATCCCCAAATTCCCCAAATCCCGGGAATTGGGGTCTCACAGGAGCCTCTGGAGCCGCTCGGTGGCCGCTCGGAAACAGCAAAAATCCTGGAAAAGAGAGCGGAACCGTCCGGGAATTCCCAGAAATCCGGGAAGGAAATCCGGGAATGGCCGAGAATTCCCGGTTTTTCCTCACCTGGCTCCGGCTCGGGATCGGATCCTGGAGAGGCCAAAGGTGCCTGGGAAGGGAAATTTGGGATTTGGGATTTCCCGATCCCGCGGGAGAAAAGGGAATTCCATGAAAATCCTGGAATATTCTCTGGGATAGGACACGGAGAGTGGGGAATTCTGGGATGGAAGGAATTGGATTTTCCGTGGAATTCCAGGAAAATCCTTTGGGATTGGGATTTTCCAGGAATTATCCCTTGGGATCTCCTCCTCCTCCGTTTGCCAGCCTCGGGAATCTGGGAATTCCAGCCCATGGATCCAATTCCCTGGGAATTCCAGCTCATGGATCCAATTCCTTGGGAATTCAATCCCTGGGAATTCC
>NW_015379440.1:9604-11163 GCF_001522545.3 Parus major
ATTTAAAAATTCAGAATAATTTGGAGCAAAAAATTGGGAATTTTTCCACATTTAAAAATTTATAAATTCATAAATTCGGGATAATTTGGAACAAAAAATTCAGGATTTTTTCCACATTTATAAATCATTGAAATTTAAAAATTCGGGATAATTTGGAGCAAAAAATTTGGGAATTTTTCCACATTTATAAATTCATAAATTCAGGATAATTTGGAGTGAAGAATTTGGGAATTTTCCCACATTTGTCAATTTATAAATTCATAAATTTGGGATATTTTGGAGCAAAAAATTCAGGATTTTTTTCCACATTTATAAATCATTGAAATTTAAAAATTCGGAATAATTTGGAACAAAAAATTTGGGAATTTTTCCATATTTATAAGTTTATGACCTCCAAAATTTCGGGATAATTTGCAACAAAAAAAAAAATCAGGAATTCCCAAAAAAAAAAACATCCAGGAATACAAACCAGGATAACAACACCTCCCAACCAAACCCTTCCAGAGCGGGAATTCCTCCGGAAAAATAAAACCCCCCTGGAGCGCTGAACCTTCCCGGGATTTTTCCCGCAGGAATTGCGCTCACTTCTGCACTCCCAGGAATTCCAGGAGCTGGAAATCCGGGAATTGGCTCAGCTCCCGGATTCCTTGGCTGTAGAGCTCATCCTGGCGCTGGTGCTGGAGCAGGTAAAGCACCGAGAGCTCCGGGTAAAACCTGGCCAGGATCAGCGGCAGCACCGGCCCGGAGCCCCTGCGGAAAACACGGAAAAAAATGGGATTTTCCCAAAGAATTCCGGGTGGATTTATCGGGAGGGGATGGGGGAGGGGAGGGAGGGAATGGATCCCAGAGGAGATGGAGAAGGGAGAGAGCTCCAGGAAATTCCATGGGAAAAAGCTGGAGAACTGGGAAGTTCCATGGGATAATCCTGGAGAACCAGGAAATTCCATGGGAAAATCCTGGAGTGCCAGGAAATCCAATGGGAAAACCTGGAGCACCAGGAAATTCCATGGGATAATCCTGGAGAACCGGGAGATTCCATGGGATAATCCTGGAGAACCAGGAAATTCCATGGGAAAATCCTGGAGAACCAGGAGAACTCCAGGAAATTCCATGGGATAATCCTGGAGAACTGGGAAATTCCTTGGGAAAATCCTAGAGAATCAGAAGAGCTCTGGGACATTCACCAGGAAGCATCTGGAGAACCTGGAGAGCTCCAGGAGATTCCATGGGATAATCCTAGAGAACCAAGAAATTCCATGGGAAAAAGCTGGAGAACTGGAAAATTCCATAGGAAAATCCTGGAGAATCAGGAGATCTCCAGGAAAATTAATGGGAAAATCCTGGAGAACCGGAAGAGCTCTGGGACATTCACCAGGAAGCATCTGGAGAACCTGGAGAGCTCCAGGAAATTCCATAGGAAAATCCTGGAGAACCAGGAAATTCCATGGGAAAAAGCTGGAGAACCAGAAAATCTCCAGGAAAATTAATGGGAAAACCTGGAGAACTGGGAAATTCCATGGGAAAATCCTGGAGAACCAGGAAATTCCATGGGAAAATCC
>NW_015379440.1:13548-14977 GCF_001522545.3 Parus major
TGGGTGGAAATTGATGGATGGGAGGGGCTGGGATGGAATTCCCGGGAATGTGGGGCTGATCCTGGAAATCAGGGAGGGGTTGGATGGGGCTGGGAGAAACCTGGGATTGGGATGCTGGGAGAAACCTGGGATTGGGATTATTGGGATTATTGGGATTATTTGGATTATTGGGATTATTGGGATTATTGGGATTATTTGGATTATTGGGATTATTGGAATTATTTTGATTACTGGGATTACTGGGATTATTGGGATTATTTGGATTATTGGGATTTGGAATATTTGGATTATTGGGATTATTTGGATTATTGGAATTATTTTGATTACTGGGACTACTGGGATTATTTGGATTATTTGGATTATTGGGATTGGGATTAGGATTGGGATTATTTGGATTATTGGAATTATTTTGATTACTGGGATTACTGGGATTATTGGGATTATTGGGATTATTGGGATTATTGGGATTGTTGGGTTTGGGATTTGGATTGGGATTATTTGGATTATTGGAATTATTTGGATTACTGGGATTACTGGGATTATTTGGATTATTTGGATAGGGATTGGGATTTGGAATATTTGGATTATTGAGATTATTTGGATTATTGGGATTATTTGAATTATTGGGATTATTGGGATTATTTGGATTGGGATTGGGATTGAGATCAGGATTGGGATTTGGATTATTCAGATTATTGGGATTGGGATTGGAACTGGGATTATTTGGATTGGGACTGGGATCGGGATCGGGATTGGGATTATTTGGGTTGGAATTATTTGGATTTGGATTATTGGGATTTCTTGGATTGGGATTTTTTTGATTATTGGAATTGGGATCAGGATCAGGATTGGGATTGGGGTTTGTATTATTGGGATTGGGATTATTTGTTTTGGGATTGGGATTGGGATTTGGATCGGGATCAGGATTATTGGGATTTTTGGGATTATTGGGATTATTGGGATTATTGGGATTATTGGGATTATTGGGATTATTTGTATTACTGGGATTATTTGGATTATTGGGATTGGATTATTTGGATTTGGATTATTGGGATTGGGATTGGGATTGGGATTTGGATTGGGATTTGGATCGGGATCAGGATTATTGGGATTATTGGGATTATTTGGATTATTGGGATTATTGGGATTATTGGGATTGGATTATTTGGATTGGGATTATTGGGATTGGGATTGGGATTGAGATCAGGATTGGGATTATTTGGATTGGGATCCCAAAATTCCCAAACCCCTCAGTCAGGAGCTCCCGGAGTTCTCTGAGCAGCTCAGCCACTTTTAACTCTTTCCTTTCCTCCCCAAAACTCCCACAAAATCCCCCAAAATTCCCCCAAAATTCCCAAAGAACTCCCAAAAATTCCCAAAACTCCCAAAGAACTCCCAAGAACTCCCAGAAATTCCCAAGAATTCCCAA
>NW_015379440.1:15286-16351 GCF_001522545.3 Parus major
AATTATTAATTAAATTAATTATTAATTCATACTTAATATTATTCTATTAAGTAGTAATAATTATTATAATATTATTATATTAATTATTAATAATTATTTAATTAAGACTTAATATTAAGTATTAAGTATTAATGAATTATTAATTAAATTAATAATTAATTGCTAATTTAATATTTTAATAAATAATTTTAACCTTTCATTTTAATGGACCATTTAATTACTCACTTAAACATGAAACATTTTAATATTTAATTATTCCATTAAATCATTTATTAATAACCGATTAATTAGGGAAGGTCGATCGTTTGGATTTGGGAATCATTCCCGTCTTTACCTTCTCCAGGAATCTCCGCAGCTCCTCGGGCTCCCGGCCCAGCTCCTCCGGGAAATTCCCGTTTCTCCAGGAGAGCTCCTCGGCGCCTCTGGAAAAACGGGAAGTGAGAACGGAAAATTCCAGAGGGACGGGAAAAATCCCGGAAATTCCTGGAATTCTCTTGGATTTGGGCTCAGCTGGGCTGGGAAATTCCAACTGGGCTGGGGAATTCCTCCGGAGCCGGAAAATTCCTGGAATGGCAGAGGAGGCCTGGGTGGGAATGAGGGAATCCTTGGGATGGATGGGATTCCCGGGATTGCCTCAGGAATTCTCGGGATTTCCTCAGGGCTTCCCGGGATTTCCTCAGGAATTCTCAGGATTTCCTCAGGAATTCCAGGGATTTCCTCAGGGATTCTTGGGATTGCCTCAGGAATTCCAGGGATTTCCTCAGGAATTCCAGGGATTTCCTCAGGGATTCCAGGGATTGCCTCAGGGATTCCAGGGATTGCCTCAGGGATTCTCAGGATTTTGTCAGGAATTCCTGGGATTTCCCCACAGATTCCCAGGGATCTCCTCAGGAATTTCCAGGATTTTCTCAGGGATTCCTGGGATTTCCTCAGGAATTCCAGGGATTTCCTCAGGGATTTCCTCAGGGATTTGCTCAGGGATTTGCTCAGGGATTCTCAGGATTTTGTCAGGGATTCCTGGGATTTCCCCACAGATTCCTGGGATTTTGTCAGGAATTCCCAGGG
>NW_015379440.1:16751-19738 GCF_001522545.3 Parus major
ATTTAGTTGAACTTTATTATTGAATTTTCTCATTCAAGTCTAGGTTTATTATTAAATTCCTCATTATTAATTTAATTATTTCTTTAATATTTATTAGATTTTCTGGTATTAATTTCTCTGTTTATTACTAAAATCCCCATTATTAATTTAATATCCTGATTTAATTTAACTTTATTATTGAATTTTTTTAAGTCAATTCTGTATTTATTATTAAATTCCCAATTATTAATTTATTATCCTGATTTAATTATTAATTGAATTTTATTTGTAAATTCTCTATTTATTTTTAAATTCCCCATTATTAATTTAATATCCTTATTTAATTGAACTTTATTAATGAATTTTTCAGTATTAAATTCTCTATTATTAAATTTTATTACTAAATTTTCTATTTATTATTAAATTCCCAATTATTAATTTAATATCGTGATTTAGTTGAAGTTTACTATTGAATTTTAATTAATTCTTAATTATTAAATGTTATTATTGCATTCTCTGTTTATTATTAGATTCTCCATTATTAATTTAATATCCTGATCTAGTTGAACTTTATTATTGAATTTTAATTAATTCTCTATTTATTACTAAATTCTGTGTTTATTACTAAATTCCCCATTATTAATTTAATATCCTGATTTAATTAATGATTGAATTTTATTATTAAGTTCTCTATGTATTATTAAATTCCCTATTATTAATTTAATATCCTGATTTAGTTGAACTTTATTAATGAATTTTTAATTAATATTATTAAATGTTATTACTAAATTCTGTATTTATTATTAAATTCCCCATTATTAATTTAATGTCCCATAAACCCCAAGAAAATCCCAATAAAATCCCTACAAAAATTCCCAAAAACTCCACTAAAAATTCCCAGAAATCCCAATAAAATCCCTCCAAAAATTCCCAAAAACTCCACTAAAAATTCCCATAAATCCCAATAAAATCCCTCCAAAAATTCCCACAAATTCCACCAAAAATTCCCATAAATCCCAAGAAAACCCTTGAAAAATTCCCAAAAATTCCACGAAAAATTCCCAGAAATCCCAATAAAAATTCCCAAAAATTCCACCAAAAATTCCCATAAATCCCAATTAAAATCCCCTAAAAATTCCCACAAATTCCACCAAAAATTCCCATAAATCCCAATAAAAATTCCCACAAACTCCTCCAAAAATTCCCATAAATCTCAATAAAATCCTCCCCCTAAAATTCACAAAAACCCAACCAAAAATTCCCATAAATCCCAATAAAAATTCCACAAACTCCACCAAAAATTCCCATAAATCCCAATAAAATCCCTCCAAAAATTCCCACAAATTCCACCAAAAATTCCCATAAATNATCTTGTCAGGGATTCCCGGGATTGCCTCAGGGATTCCAGGGATTTCCTCAGGGATTCCCAGGATTTCATCAGGAATTTCCAGGATTTCCCCAGGAATTCCCAGGATTTTTTCAGAAATTTCCAGGATTTCCCCAGGAATTCCCAGGATTTCCTCAGGAATTCCCAGGATTTCCCAGGATTCCCTCAGGAATTCCCAGGATTTCCCCAGGAATTCCCAGGATTCGCTCCATACCCCTGGCCCAACAGGAATTCCCGGGATTTCCTCAGCTCCTTTCCCGTTTGGATGTTGAATCCCGTGAAGAATTCCTCGGTTTCCTCCTTGCAGCCGGAGTGGAGAAATTCCTGGAATTGCTGGAAGATTCCCGCCCATCTCTTCTCCACCGGGAATTCCTTCAGGCCCAGCTGCCTGGAAAAGGAGCCGGGATTGGGATTTGCCGTGGTCTTCCCAAATTCCCAGCCTGGAATCTGCGCAGGGATGGACCCCGAGCCCCTCGGGAAGAGCCCCCGGAATTTCCAGAGATCCCAGATGGATCCAGAGGCACCTCCAGAATTCCCAGGGATCCTGGATGGATCCAAAGATCCTCAGGAAGTGCCCCAGAATTCCCAAATATCCCAGCCCAGAATTCCCAGGGATCCGGGATGGATCCCAGGGATCCCCACAATTCCCAGATGGATCCAGAACCCCTCGGGAAGTGCTCCCAGAATTCCCAAGGAACCCAGTGTGGAATTCCCACAGATCCCAGATGGATCCAGAAGCACCCCCAGAATTCCCAGGGATCCCAGCTCGGAATCCCCAGAGATCCTGGATGGATCCAGAACCCCTCAGGAAGCGCTCCCAAAATTCCAAAGGATCCCAGCCCAGAATTCCCAGAGATCCTGAATGGATCCAGAGCTCCTTGGGAAGAGCCCCAGGCAGAATTCCCAGGGATCCTGGATGGACCCAAAACCCCTCGGGAAACGCTTCCAGAATTCCCAAGAATTCCAGCCCCGAATTCCCAGAGATCCCAGATGGATCCCAGGGATCCCCACAATTCCCAGATGGATCCCAGGGATTCCCACAACTCCTGGATGGATCCCAGGGGCCCTCAGAATTCCCAGAGATTCCTGATGGATCCCAGGGATCCCCACAATTCCCAGAGACCCCGGATTGATCGCAAGGATCCCCAGAATTCCCAGATGGATCCCAGGGTTTCCCAGAATTCCCAGAGATCCCAGATGGATCCCAAGGATCCCCACAATCCCCACAATTCCCGGATGGATCCCAAGGATCCCCAGGGATCCCCACAATTCCCAGAATTCCCGAATTGATCCCAGGGATCCCCAGAATTCCCAAATTCATCCCAGGGATCCCCACAATTCCCAGAGACCCCGGATTGATCTCAAGGATCCCCAGAATTCCCAGATGGATCCCAGGGATTCCCAGGGATCCCCGCAATTCCCGGATGGATCCCAGGGATCCCCAGAATTCCCACAATTCCAGGATGGATCCCAGGGATCCCCAGAATTCCCACAATTCCCGGATGGATCCCAGGGATCCCCAGAATTCCCAGATGGATCCCAAGGATCCCCACAATCCCCACAATTCCCGGATGGATCCCAGGGATCCCCACAATTCCCGGGTGGATCCCAGGGATCCCCA
>NW_015379441.1:0-1455 GCF_001522545.3 Parus major
GATGGGGACACAGGGACACGGGGATGTGACTCTGGGGTGGGGTCCTGGCACACCCCAGGGATCCCCTCCTTTCTCCCCCCGAGCAGCTCTCAAGGCCAGGGCGGCATCGCTTCCCTGCCCAGGGAATTTCCATCCCGGAGCTCTCCCTTGCCAGCGCCCTCCATCCCAGCGATTAATCCCGGAGTTAATTAGGGAAGATCCATCTCGCAATTATCCGGAGCCGCTCCCCGGCGGAGCGCGCTCGATGGCCGGAGGAGCCGCTCCTTCCCGCTCCGATTGATCCCACAAATCCATGGCGGCCTCCCGGGCAAATTCCAGCGGCCGGGAAGGACACGGGGAGAGCCAAAATCCCCAAAGCCACGGAAATGCCAGCCTGGAAAATCCCCGCTGCCCGGGAACGAGAGGGGAAGCACATGGCGTTCCCTGAGCTGCATTCCCACATCCCGGCTCCTCTCCCAGCAGGAGCTGAGGGACACGGAGCCGCGGCAGCCACGACGGGATCGCTGCTCTCTCCACTGGGGATGATTGGGGAAGCCAGGCTGACCCGGAGCTCCAGCAGGAGGGAACGGGGAGGAATCTGACAAAGGAATTTTGGGATGAAGGCCAGGGTGGGTTTTGGGCTCTCCTGTCATGAACTGGAGCAGCCGGAGCTGGAATTCCCTCGGGAATGTTGGGATGGAAGGAACAGGCGGGAGGAGCTCCGGGAGATCCAAACCCCAGCCCTGCAGGCTCCTGCTGGAACAGCGGCACCCCAGTAAGACCAGTAGGATTCAGCTGGTGAATCCCAGCCCCGGGAGCCGGGAATGGCCACGTGGAGCTGGGATCTCCTCGGATCTCCCGGGATCTCCCGGGATCCCATCGTGCCCAGAGGGGGATCTGAGGGATCTGCCCCAAGCAAGGAGCTGCCCTGGGGTGGGACATTCCAGGGAATCCTGCTCCATTGGGATGTGGCCGTGAGGAGCCTCCCAAGGCACAGGGACGGGATCCCTGAGGATCCCTGAGGATCCCCGAGGATCCCCGAGGATCCCCGGAGCCAGGGACCGGGGCAGGAGGAGCTCCCCGAATCCCAGAACACGCTGGAATCCAGGGATCCCCAATTGCAGTCCCTGATCCAACACAGGGCGGTGGAACCGGCACCAGTAACCCCGGAATGGCTCAGACTGGGGGGGCAGAATCCCATGGCGAACCCCCCGACCTCCCACACCCGATTCCCACTAAAAACACCTCCCCCGCCGCTCTCCTGCCGTGTCCCGCTTTTCCCCGGAGTGCCCGGGCAGGCTCCGAGCTGGAAAGATCCCATCAGGCGGCGGAGCAGCCCCGGCCACGACGGGAATCGATCGCATTTCAGCGTTTAATGAGCGTCGGAAAATCGCGTCCCTCGTCCCACAGGGCTCCCAAGCGGCCGCGGGAAACGCGGGGAAACAAAGGGAAACGAGGCAGAATTCCACGGAAAAC
>NW_015379441.1:2814-5811 GCF_001522545.3 Parus major
GGGAAAACGAGGCAGAATTCCCGGGAAAGGGGGAGAGCATTCCGGGGGTATCCCGGAATTCCCCATGGAGAGGCTCCGTGCTGTCCCTAGGGATTCATCCCTCGCCTCCCTCATCCCTCATCCCTCACCCCGGCCTGTCCCGGCTCCCTCCGTACCTTCTTCCCGATGAGCTTCTTCCGCAGGAATTCCCGGGCCTCGAACATGTAGGGAATGTCATAGAGGGGCCTCAGCTTCCTGTTCTTGTCCTGCCGGGAGAGGGGACACGGCTCAGCATTCCCATTCCTGCCTGGATCGGCCAATCCCACATCCCAGGGATCCCTGGATACACCAGGACCCACATCCCAGGATCCCTGGATTCCCCAGCCCCAGATCCCAGGGATCCCTGGATTCCCCAATCCCACATCCCAGAGATCCCTGGATTCCCCAATCCCACATCCCGGGGATCCCTGGATTCCCCAGCCCCAGATCCCAGGGATCCCTGGATTCCCCAATCCCAGATCCCAGGGATCCCTGGATTCCCCAATCCCACATCCCAGAGATCCCTGGATTCCCCAATCCCACATCCCAGGGATCCCTGGATTCCCCAATCCCACATCCCAGAGATCCCTGGATTCCCCAATCCCACATCCCAGGGATCCCTGGATTCCCCAGCCCCACATCCCGGGGATCCCTGGATTCCCCAGGTCTGGCTCAGCTGAACCCGAGGGGATCCGGGATCCCCCCCAGGAGGGATCAGGAGCCCGGAGCAGCTCCGGGGGGAGGGGGATGATGGAATTTGGGGTGACCCCGGGGCTGTCCCGGCCCTGCCCAGGGAATCCCAGCCCTGGGGAAAGGGGAGAATCCCAAGGGAAACGGGGATCGCACCCAAAGCGATCCAGCACAACCCAGAGTGATCCAGAGAGACCCAAAAGTGACCCAAAAGTGACCCAAAAGTGACCCAAAAGTGATCCAGAGAGACACAAAGTGATCCAAAGTGACCCAGAGTGACCCAGAGTGACCCAACACAACCCAAAGTGACCCAGGCAGTGCCATGGGGTGGGCTCAGCCCCCACTTTGGCATCTCCTGCCCCCACAGCAGATCCACAGATCCCACAGCAGATCCCACAGCCGATCCCACAGCAGATCCCACAGCAGATCCCACAGCCGATCCCACAGCCGATCCACAGATCCCACAACAGATCCATAGCTGATGCCATGGTAGATCCACAGATCCCACAGCCGATCCACTGCCGAACCACAGATCTCACAGCTGATCCCACAGCTGATCCCACTGCCGATCCACAGATCCCACTGCTGATCCACAGCCGATCCCACATCAGATCCCCAGCAGATCCCACAGCCAATCCCACTGCAGATCCCACGGCCGATCCACGGATCCCACAGCAGATCCCACAGCAGATCCACAGCTGATCCCAGAGCCGATCCACAGCTGATCCCACAGCCAATCCACTTCAGATCCCACAGCAGATCCACTGCAGATCCCACAGCCAATCCCACTGCAGATCCCACTGCAGATCCCCAGCAGATCCCACAGATTATCCCCAGCAGATCCCACAGCAGATCCCAGGTGCTGCTCCAGCCCCTGGGGAGCTCTGAGGATCCACTGAGGCAGCACCGGCCTCTCCCTCAGCCCCTGCCCAGGGGAGCACAGATCCCCTCTCCTGACTTCCAGCCCTCGCCTGCAGGATCCCGGGATCCAGGGATCACCCCCACAGCACCCTTGGGATCTCCCCTGGATCACCCTCGGGATCTCCCCTGGAGCTTCCTCGGGATCTCTCCTGGATCACCCTCAGGATCTCTCCTGGAGCACCCTCGGGATCACCCCCACAGCACCCTCAGGATCCCCCCTGGATCACCCTCGGGATCTCCCCTGGAGCTTCCTCGGGATCTCTCCTGGATCACCCTCAGGATCACCCCTGGATCACCCTCGGGATCTCCCCTGGAGCACCCTCAGGATCACCCCTGGATCACCCTCGGGATCTCCCCTGGAGCACCCTCAGGATCTCTCCTGGATCACCCTCGGGATCTCCCCTGGAGCACCCTCAGGATCACCCCTGGATCACCCTTGGGATCTCTCCCGGACCCTGGTGCCGTTGGGATCCGATGGATCCGGCCCTGGGACGCTCCCGCCCTCGCCAAGGTCACGGCGCAGCCCCGACACCGAAGCCCTGTCCAACACTAATTAATCCTCGTTAACGAACTCCAGATTTATGGCCCAGTTCAGTGTCTGGCACAGGCTGGGAAATCCCGATCCCAGCTCCAGGGGACGGCAGATCCCGGCAGATCCCGGCAGATCCCGGCAGAGAATTCCCAAAGGAGGCAGGACCGGAGCCCCGGCCAAAACCCCACGGGGTTTGCAGCCACTGGGACCGGCCTGGAAAGGGATCACCCCAAAAGGGATCATTCAAAAAAGGGATCACCCCAAAGAGGAGTCACCCCACAGAGGGATCACCACAAAGAGGGGTCACCCCAAGAAGGGATCACCCTGAAAAGCGATCACCCCAAAAAAGGATCACTCCAAGAAGGGATCACTCCAAAAAAGGATCATCCCCAAAAGGGATCACCAGCACAAAGGGATCATTCCAAAAATGGATCACCCCCAAAAAAAGGGATCATCCCAAAGAGGAGTCACCCCAAGAAGGGATTCCCCCTCGCAGGGATCACCCCATGCAGGGATCACCCCATGCAGGGATCACCATGCAGGGATCACCCCATGCAGGGATCACCAGTGCAGGGATCACCAGTGCAGGGATCACCAGTGCAGGGATCACCCTCACAGGGATCACCATGCAGGGATCACCGTGCAGGGATCCCCCCTCACAGGGATCACCCTCACAGGGATCCCCCCTCACAGGGATCACCAGTGCAGGGATCACAGTGCAGGGATCACCAGCGCAGGGCTCACCAGTGCAGGGATCCCCCCATGCAGGGATCACCCCATGCAGGGATCACCATGCAGGGATCACCAGTGCAGGGATCACCAGTGCAGGGATCACC
>NW_015379441.1:7768-9194 GCF_001522545.3 Parus major
GGAATCCCAGGCTCTGAGGAATCCATGGAATCCCAGGCTCCCAGGAATCCATGGAATCCCAGGCTCCGGGAAGGGCCGCTGGCTCCCCAGCGATGTCACACCACGCTTCACCCCGGGCTGGACCCCCCAGGGATGAGCCAGGTGGGAATTCCAGCCAGGTGGGAATTCCATCCCGGAGATCCATCCCGGAGGGAACAGGAACGCGATTCCCGCTTTTCTGGGGCGCTGGGATCGGGGGGAACGGCCCCATCCCCCAGGAGCAGCTCCCGGCTCCCCGAGCGCATTCCGGGTTTTTCCCCCCAGTTCCGGGGGGTCCCGAGGGGCGGCAGGTGGGGAGAGCCCCCCCCGGCCCTGCCAGCGCAATTAGGGAGGCTCATTATTTGTAAAGTAATTAGCAGAGCTAATCAAATCCCAGCGCCAGGGCGGAAGGAGCGGGAGGAGAGCGGGAGCTGCCAGCTGGAAACGGCAGCGCTGGCAGCGGGGAGCGGGACCCCCGGAGCCCCCCGGGATCGGGACCCCCAGAGCCCCCCGGGATCGGGACCCCCAGAGCCCCCCGGGATCGGGACCATGCAGCCCCCGGAGCCCCCCAGAGCGGGCAGCGGGACCCCCAGAGCCCCTGGAGCCAGCAGGGATCAGGACCCCACAGCCCCCTGGAGCAGAGATCAAGACCCCAGAGCTCACCAGAGCAGGGATCGGGACCCTGCAGCCCCCGGAGCCCCCCGGGATCGGGACCCCTGGAGCCCCCCGGGATCGGGACCCCTGGAGACCCCTGGGAATGGGGATCAGGACCCTGCAGCCCCCAGAGTGGGGATTGGGACCTCACAGCCCCCCAGAGCCCCCCGGAGCCAGCAGGGATCGGGACCCTGCAGCCCCCCGGAGCCCCCCGGAGCCAGGGGGAATTGGGACCCCGCAGCCCCCCAGAGCGGGGATCGGGACCCTGCAGCCCCCCGGAGCCCCCCGGAGCCAGGGGGAATCGGGAACCCCAGAGCCCCCCGGGATCGGGACCCCCCAGCCCCGCTCCCTGCTGGCTCCAGGACCCCTCTGCCCCATCATCCTCATCACCCTGGGCAGGGAGGAAGGCCCAGGGAGCCTCGGATCCGCCGGGAGCCGGAGCGGGAGCGCCGCAGGACAAATGGGAACGGAGGGGAACGATGGGAGCGACGGCACGGAAATAACCAGAGCTGCCTCAGCACAAGGGAGAACTAAAAATAATAAAGTTATAAATGATAGAACCAGGAATGGTTTGGGATAGAAGGGACCCCCGAGAACCCCCAGTGCCCCCCTGCCATGGCAGGGACACCTCCCTCTGCCCCAGCCTGGGGAAGGGAAAGATCCAGGGAGAGCTTCCAGAACATTCCATGGCCTGAAGGGGCTCCAGGAGAGCTGGGAATGTTCCCCTGGAGAGGAGAAGGCTCCAGGGAGAGCT
>NW_015379441.1:9409-13068 GCF_001522545.3 Parus major
AGGCTGGAGCCTGGGGCTGGGAGCAGCCTGGGCCAGTGGGAGGTGTCCCTGCCATGCCAGGGGGGCACTGGGGGGTTTGGGGGTCCCTTCTATCCCAAACCATCACGGGATTTTGTGATCCCAGCATTCCTGGCTGAGGAAGAACAGGGAAGGGATTCCCCCATCGGGGCTCTCTGGCCCCAATCCCAAGGAATGACCGGGGGAGCAGCGAGCCTGGCTCTGCCCATTCCCGGGGGATTCACCATCCCACAGCCCTGGGCTCGCTGCCCCCTCCCCGGGGCTGACGGGGGAATTGAGACATCCCAAAATATCCGCTCCTTCCACGGATCCCTGCGCTTCTCCCTCCGTCATTTCCCCGCTGCGGCGCTGAAATTCGCTGCTCCCCGAGCCCGACTTCCCCGGCAGCTCCCTGGAAAAGCTGAGCCAGCAGCTCCAGCACGGCCGGGAGCGTTCCCTGCCCCAGGCATCCCGGTCTGCCCGGAGAAACGGGACACGGGAATCCTGTCCTGGATTCATCCACCCTCAGCCTGCGTCCCCCTCAGCAACAAAGGGCCCGGGAAAAGGTGGAAATCACAGCAGGAAATCGGATTTGTGCTGAATTTCCTTTGGCTGCTGGAATGCAGATCCTCAGCAGCAGCTGGAATTGGGGTACAGCATTCCAGGATCCCAAACCAGGCACCTGGAATTGGGGGGTGCATTCCAGGATCCCAAACCTGGCACCTGGAATTGGGGTACAGCATTCCAGGATCCCAAACCTGGCACCTGGAATTGGGGTACAGCATTCCAGGATCCCAAATCTGGCACCTGGAATTGGGGTACAGCATTCCAGGATCCCAAATCTGGCACCTGGAATTGGGGGGCGGATCCGCTGGAATCCAGCGGGGTTCCGGCCACTCCATGCCCAGGAGAGGGAAAACGGGCTCAGCGTTCCCGGGACGGGGATGATCCGGACACCGGGAGATGCTCTGGGAATTTCGGGGGGTTCTGAGGTGCCCCCGGTGTCCCCAGGGGTGCCGGTGCCACCGGAGCGCAGGAACTGGAGCCGTGGGGCCGTTCCCAATCCATCCCCCCTCCATCCCATCCATCCCTCACGTCTCCAAACGTCTGGCACCAAACGCAGCCGGCGCTAACGGAGGGGGAATATTCATGATTCCCAATTCTGGGAGCTGCAGGAATGGGGGTGTTTGGATCAAACCCCCCGGCACTGCCGGGGCTGGGGAGGCTCTGAGCGGGGAGGGATGGGAGCCCTGGGATAAACACAGAGCCCTGACCCAAACACGGAGCCCTGGGATGAACACGGAGCCCTGACCCAAACACGGAGCCCTGGGATAAACACAGAGCCCTGGGACAAACATGGAGCCCTGGGATGAACACGGGGCCCTGACCCAAACACGGAGCCCTGGGATAAACACGGAGCCCTGACCCAAACACGGAGCCCTGGGATGAACACGGAGCCCTGACCCAAACACAGAGCCCTGGGATGAACACGGAGCCCTGGGACAAACACGGAGCCCTGGGATGAACACGGAGCCCTGACCCAAACACGGAGCCCTGGGATAAACACGGGGCCCTGACCCAAACACGGAGCCCTGGGATGAACACAGAGCCCTGGGACAAACACGGAGCCCTGACCCAAACACGGAGCCCTGGGACAAACACGGGGCCCTGACCCAAACACGGAGCCCTGGGATGAACACGGAGCCCTGACCCAAACACAGAGCCCTGGGATGAACACGGAGCCCTGACCCAAACACGGAGCCCTGGGATAAACACGGAGCCCTGACCCAAACACAGAGCCCTGGGATAAACACGGAGCCCTGACCCAAACACAGAGCCCTGGGATGAACACGGAGCCCTGGGACAAACACGGAGCCCTGGGATGAACACAGAGCCCTGGGACAAACACGGAGCCATGAGATGAACAGAGAGCCCTGGGATGAACACAGAGCCCTGGGATGAACGTGGAGCCCTGACCCAAACACGGAGCCCTGACCCAAACACAGAGCCCTGACCCAAACACAGAGCCCTGGCCCTGCTGGGACCACTCGGAAGCGGGAGCAGGACGGAACCGGGATGGGATCCCTGGGCCCGGGGCCGGAGCTTCCCTGTCCTGCCCGGGGGTGCCGGCACCGCGGGCCCGGCTCTGCCCCCTCTGCCCGCACGGAGCAGAGACTCCCGAGCCGGGAGCCGGGAACGGAGCCAGCGCAGGCTCATCCCACACCAAACCCAGGGATCGATTCCCGAGGCACCAGGGCCGGAGCGTTAATTGCAGAGCTCAGCTCTGTGCCAGCGCCGAGGCTCTGCTCCAACTCAGCGCAATTTTCCGTGCGCTGAGGAATTCCGGCAGCTCCCGAGGAGCTCAGAAGGTCAAAGCTCCGCTCTCCCGGCGGCGTTTCCACGCTCGTCCAGCGGAGCGAGAAACAGCCGGGGCTGGGCACGGAGCAAACCTCTGGAGCGGCTCCCGGAGCAGCATTCCCGGGAATGCGAGCTGGCAGGTGCCAGGATCCCCTCGGAGCATCGGTGTCACAACACCGGGCAGGAGCTCCGGAGCGGGAGGAGGCGGCTGGGGAAGGCTCTGGCACAGCCGGGTCTCCGGGGGCCGCTCCTGCCAGCGGCAGCTCCAGCAGCAGATGGGCCGAGCGGGGCCGCACGGAAAAGCTGCTCCGTAATCGCTGGCAAAGCTCGTGCCCGGCTCCCCGGCACCAGCCCGGCTCCTGCTGCCGCTCCGGCCCGGGGGCTGCTCCCGCTCCGCCGCTGCTCCCTGAGCCGTGAGCGATTTCCCGGGATGCCAGCAGCTGAAATAAATCCATCCAGGAGCCCAGCTGTGCCAGCTCGCAAATGAATCCCAGCCGGAGCAGGCCTGGGAGCTCCGAGCGGGGCCCATCCCCGGGTCCCCCCCGGCGGATCCAAGCCCGCTTCCAGAGCCGCTCCTCCAGCGGGGAGGACTCCGGCAGCTGCTCGGGAATCGAGGGAATCGCAGCACTTGCTGCCCGCAGGGCACATCCCGGCTCCCAGCACACGCTGACTGCGGCTCCCATTAAATATTGATCCGGGAACTCCGCTGCCCCCGCGCCTCCTCTCCCGGCTCTGCCAATATTTAGAATCCATTAAAGTCGCGTGCGGAGCCCGGTGTGTTACACAAGGCCGGGATGAGTTCACGGCTTTGTTCCTCGTTAATCTTTCATGCTCGTTGAGTGCGGAGCGATTTGTGTAGTACAAACCCCGCGGATCGCGGCCGCCACCGGCTCCGTGCGCATCCTGTCCCCGTTCCCAGCGGGAATTCCCGGCGGCTCCGCCGGCAGCGAGGGCTCGGATTCAACCCCCGGACCCCGGGAACGGCTCCGGGACCGACCTCGAGGCAGGGACGAGGACAGGGGGACACACGGGGGGCTCGGGCGAGCTGGGGATGCCCCGGTTCCTCCAGGATTGTCACCAGAAGGATCCCGTGATGGTTTGGGATAGAAGGGACCCCCAAACCCCCCAGTGTCCCCCTGGCATGGCAGGGACACCTCCCACTGGCCCAGGCTGCTCCCAGCCCCAGGCTCCAGCCTGGCCTTGGCCACTGCCAGGGATCCAGGGGCAGCCCCAGCTGCTCTGGCAATTCCAGCCCAGCCAGCAATTCCCAATTCCCAATTCCCAACATCCAGCCCTGTCCTCTG
>NW_015379441.1:13479-14399 GCF_001522545.3 Parus major
GATATTTGGGATAAAATGAACTGGAAGCCCTCGGTGTTTCCAGCCTGGCCTGGGCACTCCCAGGGATCCAGGGGCAGTTGCAGCCCCAGCACCGCAGTCCCAGGGATTTGTGCCGGTGTCTCCATCCCCCCCCGAGGCTTTGGCAGATCCCACCGAGCCATTCCCGGCTGGAAAACGCCGCCTGTGGCAGCCCCTCCTCCCTGGCAGGGCTGTGCCATCAGCCTCTGCAGGGCCCCAGAACGTTCCCAGCTCCCGGCACGGCGCTGCCAAGCCGTGCAGCCGCCCTCTTCCCAAAATCCAGCTGGCTGCTCCCTGGAAAAGCTCCCGGAGGACACCTGCGGACCATCTGGCAGCGGCACCCACGGGCCCCGGGCTCCCCGCGGGGATCCAGGGTGGCTCAGAGCCGGGAGCGGCGGCTCTTTTCCAGGGATGGAGCAGCTGGGATTGCTAAAAACGGGTGGGATGTGATCTTTCCCGGCTCCTTTCCCAGCTCCTTTCCCGGCTCCTTTCCCAGCTCTCCCGCAGGGTTATAAATCCAACTGGATTTATAAATCCAACGGGAGCGGCCTGAAAGCGGAGCTGCCCTTGGCTCCAAGGTCGTTCCCTGCCCTGCCTCCGGCGAGGCTGGCGCAGCTCCAGCCCCGGAGCTCTCCCGATCCCGCGGGAATATCCCGGGAAGCGGCGAGGGACAGGGAAAGCAGCAGCTCTGAGGGGTTTGGCTCAAACATTCCCTGCGATCTGCTGGAATCCCGGATGAGCAGGACGGCCACATCCACGCTCCTCTCCCAGGGAATGAGGGACACGCAGCGACCTCGACATTCCCGACATTCCCGGCACACAAAAATCCCAAATCCAGGAGTCCAGGCCTGGCACCTGCGGGAGCCCCTGGGATCTGCAGGACACGGGCACAGGAATTCCCC
>NW_015379441.1:14942-16355 GCF_001522545.3 Parus major
TTCCAGCCGGGATATCCCACATTCCAGCCGGGATGTCCCACACTCCAGCCGGGATGTTCCAGCCGGGATATCCCACATTCCAGCCGGGATATCCCACATTCCAGCCGGGATGTCCCACATTCCAGCCGGGATGTCCCACATTCCAGCCGGGATATCCCACATTCCAGCCGGGATGTCCCACATTCCAGCCGGGATATCCCACATTCCAGCCGTGATGCCGATCCCCGGCTGCGAGGATCCCGCAGGATCCCAGCCCGGATGATCCAGCAGCTCCCTGCCTTTGGAATGTCAGCACAAAGCCAAGGGAGCCGCACGCAGCTCCTCTGAGAGCTGGGAAAAAACTCCCCGAGCCCAAATCCATCTGTTCTCCCTCTTCCCGAAGCCATTTCCAGCTCTCCGGTGCCGCCGGCCTTTCCCTGCCGGGGCTCTGGCAGAGCAGCAGGATCCCCCGTCCCAAATCCCGGATCCCTGCTGGGGGGCACAGCCGTGGAAAACGGGGGAGCCTCAGCCTGGCGTCCCGGGAAAAGACTCTGGAAGCGTCCCAGGGCTATCCCGACGTTCCCTGGGGAATCCCTCACCTCCAGGGCCAGCCTGATCCTGGCTGTGCCAGGGGGTCCCGGGAAAGGAGCCGGGATATTCCCGCTCCCCATCCCGTTCCATCGGGATCCGCGCCGCCCGCTCCCCCTCCTCCGCACAACTCCCAATTAACAGATCAATTTAGATAAATTGGGGGTTGGAGCAGATCTGTGCTCCAGAAAATCCCGCTGGAGCGGCTGGCGGGGCCGGGAACTGATCCGAGGGAACGGGAAACGGGAACGGAGAGATCCCGAGCTCTGGAACGCTGCTGGCACCGACACCCCGGGAAGCTCCGGGGCAGAACCGGCCCGGGCGGATCCGGAGGGTCCGAGCCCCTCTCGCTCTTCCCGGGAATCGGCTCCTCCTTCCATCCCGAGGAACTGGGACGGGATGAGACCTCCCGATGGATCCAGGGCCGGCAGGCGGCTCCAGGGAGGACGGATCCATCTCCAGATCCCATGGATCCCAAACCCCGCCGCAGGCTCCGGGGGCTGAGCCTCGGGAATGGATCCCTGCATCCACAGGCACCGGGAGCATCCCAAGGACTGGAGCATCCCACACTGGCAGCCCCAGATGGGGATCCCAGGGGGATCCCAGCAATCCCAGGGAGATCCCAGCAATCCCAGAGAGATCCCAGCAATCCCAGGGAGATCCCAGCAATCCCAGGGAGATTCCAGCAATCCCAGAGATTCCAGCAATCCCAGGGAGATCCCAGCAATCCCAGGGAGATTCCAGCAATCCCAGAGATTCCAGCAATCCCAGGGAGATCCCAGCAATCCCAGTGAGAGATTCCAGCAATCCCAGAGAGATCCCAGCCATCCCAGTGAGAGATTCCAG
>NW_015379442.1:0-1023 GCF_001522545.3 Parus major
AGGGATTGGAATCCCAATGGAATTCCCAGGGATGAGGATCCTGAGGGAATTCCAGGGATGGGGATTCCATTAATTCCCTCATTAACCCCATTAATTACACCAATTAACCCCATTAATAACCCAAATTAACCCCATTAATTACACCAATTAACCCCATTAATGGCCCCAATTAACTCCATTAATGACCCCAATTAACCTCATTAATGACCCCAATTAACCCCATTAATGACCCAAATCACCCCATTAATGACCCAAATCACCCCATTAATGACTGTAATTAACCCAATTAACGGCCCAAATTAACCCAATTACAGACCCCAATTAACCCAATTAACGACCCCAAATTAACCCCATTAATGACTGTAATTAACCCCACTAATGACTGTAATTAACCCAATTAACACCCCCAATTAACCCCTGCAGGTCCAGAACATCTCCCAGTCCATGGAGGTGCTGGACCTGGGGATCCCGGGGTGTTCATTAACCCCACTAACTCTCCAATTAACCCAAATAATACCCCCATAAACCCATTAATTACCCTATTACCGACCCCAATTAACCCAATTAACACCCCCAATTAACCCCTGCAGGTTCAGAACATCTCCCAGTCCATGGAGGTGCTGGACCTGCGCACGTTCCGGGACCTGCAGTACGTTCGGAACACGGAGGCGATGATGAAGGGCCTGGACTCGCGGCTCCGCGTGGCCTCTGAGAGCCACAAATCCCTCAATTCCCGCAGCTTCCAGGTGCCAAATTCCCGCTTTTCCCGCTTTTCCCATCCCCCAAAAATCCCTTTTCCCAACTTTTTTATTCCCTGTTTTTTTCCCGGAATTCCAGGATTTTTTTCTGGATTTTTTTCTGGATTTTTTCCGGATTTTTCAGGATTTTTTCCGGATTTTTTCAGGTTTTTTTCCCTCTCCCTTCTCATTTTTTCTATTATTCCCTGATTAATTTTCTTATTCCTTGATTTATTTTTTTATTCCCTGATTTATTCTTTTATTCCCTGATTTATTCCCCCCCATT
>NW_015379442.1:3710-4775 GCF_001522545.3 Parus major
CCCCATTTTCCCCCCATTCCCCCATTGCCCCATCCCCTCCCAGGTCTGGTACATGGACGGTTACTACAAAGGCCGCCGCGTGCTGGAATTCCGCTCCCTCTCCGACTTCATCTCCGGCCAAAACTTCCTGCAGCACCTCCTCCCTCAGCCCTGGGCCGGCACCGGCCACGTCGTCTTCAACGGCTCCTTGTACTACAACAAATTCCAGAGCAACCTCGTTATCCGTTACCACTTCCGATCCCGGAGCGTCCTGGTCCAGCGGAGCCTCCACGGCGCCGGCTTCAACAACACCTTCCCGTATTCCTGGGGGGGATTCTCCGACATGGATTTCATGGTGGATGAGAACGGACTGTGGGTGGTTTACACCACCAACCAGAACGCCGGCAACATCGTCCTGAGCCGCCTGGACCCGCATTCCCTGGAGGTTTTACGGACTTGGGACACGGCGTATCCCAAACGGAGCGCGGGGGAATCCTTCATGATCTGCGGGATCCTCTACGTCACCAACTCCCACCTGGCGGGAGCCAAGATTTATTTCGCTTATCACACGAACACTTCCAGCTACGAGTACACCGATATCCCGTTCCATAATCAATATTCCCACATTTCCATGCTGGACTACAACCCTCGGGAAAGGGTTCTGTACACCTGGAATAACGGCCACCAGGTCATCTACAACGTCACGCTCTTCCACGTCATCAACACCGCCGGGGAGCTCTGAATTCCCTCATTGCCCACTTTTCATTTCCTGCCTTTCTTGCCCCATTTTACCCCCTTTTATCCCCATTTTTTTCCCATTTTTTCCCCTTTAATTCCCATTTTTTCCCCATTTTTTCCCATTTTTCCCTCTTTTTTCCCATTTTCTTCCCCAAGTTTTTCCCTTTTTTTTTTCCTATTTTTCCCCCATTTTTTTTTCCCATTTCCCCCTTTTTCTCTCCTTTTTCTCATTCCCCCACTATTTTTTCCCCCTTTTGTCCCATTTATTTCCCTTTTTTCCCTTTTATTCCTCCCATTTTATTCCCATTTTTTCCCCATTTTATTCCCATTTTTTCCCCATTTTTTCCC
>NW_015379442.1:8320-11369 GCF_001522545.3 Parus major
TTTTCCGGTGCGTGGTCACCTCATAGCTCGTCCTGAACCTCTTCCCGCACTGGGGACACGCGAAGGGTTTCTCCCCGCTGTGGATCCTCAGGTGAGTGACCAGGGCGGATTTCTGGTTGAAGCCCCAGTGGCACTGGGAGCAGCGGAAGGGCCTCTCGTCCGTGTGGGTGCGGAGGTGCACGAGGAGCGAGGAGCTGGTGTGGAAGCTCTTGGGGCACTGATGGCACCCGAAGGGTCTCTCCCCGCTGTGGATCCGCCGGTGCACGGTCAGGTGGAAATTCCGCTTGAAGCTCTTCCCGCACTCGGGGCAGGGGAAGGGTCTCTCCCCCGTGTGGATCCTCTGGTGCAGGAGGAGCGAGGAGCGGGTTTGGAACCTCTTGGAGCATTTCTCGCACTCGTGGGGTCTCTCCCCCGTGTGGATCCTGCGGTGCTCGCTCAGCCCTGAGCTCGTCCTGAAGCTCTTCCCGCACTCCCCGCACTCGTGGGGTCTCTCCCCGGTGTGGATTCTGCGGTGGCAGCTCAGCAGGGATCTCTTGCTGAAGCTCTTCCCGCATTCCGAGCACTTGTGGGGCTTCTCCGAGCTCCGTCCCCGGCCCGGGCTGCCTCCTTCCCCCCGGGACCCCCGGGAATCGCGGCCGCTCCTCGGCCGGGACCTCCGAGCCTTCTCCTCCTCCCCGCCGCATCCCTGGGCTGTGGAGCCGCTCCCAGCGGGCTCTTCCAGAAGGTTCTGCCGCGGGGGTTTGTCCTCCTCGGGCTCCGTCTTCACCTCCTTGAGCGGCGCAGGAGGGACGAGCAGAGGATGGGATTTGTCTCCGTGCCGGAGGGAAGGGGCAGGAGATCCCCCCGAGATCCCCCCCGGGATCCCCCCGGGGCCGCTCCCGGCTCGGCTTTTGGCTCCTGCGAGCCCCGAACTTCCCCCGGCCCGAAAAGAAACCGCTCCCGAACCCCCCGCGCTGGGCTCGGGGCGAGCGCTCCCGTCCCGCTCCCCGGCGGGGGAACCGCGTGGAGCGGCTGCTCCTCCTCTTCCTCCTCCTTTAACTCCTCCTCTTCTTCCTCCTCCTCTTCTTCCTCCTCCTCTTCTTCCTCCTCCTCTTCCTCCCGCTCCTCCTCCGCTCCCAGCCCGGCCCGGCCCCGGACCGACCCCAAAAACAGCCGCGACCCCGCCCCGCGCGGCACCGGGAGCGGTACTGGTCCCGGTGTCCGGTCCGGGTGGTCCCGGTGTCCGGTCCGGGTGGTCCCGGTGTCCGGTCCGGGTGGTCCCGGTGTCCGGTCCGGGTGGTCCCGCTGTCCGGTCCGGGTGGTCCCGGTGGTCCCGGTGTCCGGTCCCGGTGGTCCCGGTGTCCGGTCCGGGTGGCCCCGGTGTCCGGTCCGGGTTGTCCCGGTGGTCCCGGTGTCCGGTCCGGGTGTTCCCGGTGGTCCCGGTGTCCGGTCCGGGTGTTCCCGGTGTCCGGTCCCGGTCCGGCCGCTGCTGGAGGGACAGATTTGGGCTCCCCAGAACCCCCCGAGCCGGGACCTGGGTGCGGGTTTGGGGTCCCCAGGTGAAGTTGGGGGGGATGGCACCAACCCCGCGCTTTTTGCTGTCCCCAANACTGGGAATGGGAACTGGGAATGGGGATGGGAATGGGGAATAATGGGAACGGGAGCTGGGAACTGGGAATGCGATAGTGGGAATGGGAAATAATGGGAATGGGATAATGGGAACTGGGAATGGGGATGGGAATGGGGAATAATGGGAATGGGAACTGGGAATGGGATAATGGGAATGGGGATGGGAATGGGGAATAATGGGAATGGGAACTGGGAATGGGAATGGGATAATGGGAATGGGAAATAATGGGAATGGGATAATGGGAACTGGGAATGGGAACTGGGAATGGGGATGGGAACTGGGAATGGGGGATGGGAACTGGGAACTGGAATGGGGGATGGGAACTGGGAATGGGAATGGGAACTGGGAATGGGATAATGGGAATGGGGATGGGAATGGGGAATAATGGGAATGGGAACTGGGAACTGGGAATGGGATAATGGGAACTGGGAATGGGAACTGGGAATGGGGGATGGGAATGGGAATGGGGGAGGGGAAGATTTGGGGTCCCCAAAGTCCCCAAGGACAAGGGGGGGGTGAGGGGGGAGGAACATCCGGGGATTGTCCCAAACACGGGAGATAAAGAAACCAAATAAAGAAACCAAATAAAAAACCAATAAAAACCCAATAAAAAATGAATAAAAAATGAAAAAAATTCAACGCCTTTATTGCGAACCCGGTGTTGAAAGGACAAAGAGCAGCGGGAAGGAAACGCAGACCCCGGGGAACCGGAGACCCCCGGGCAGGAGAGTTCCCGGCAGGGATCACCGGGGATCATCACGGATCACTGGGGATCACCGGGGATCATCCGCATAGCTCCACGGATCACCGGGGATCATCACGGATCACCGGGGATCATTTGGGATCACCAGGGATCACCGGGGATCATCCGCATAGCTCCACGGATCACCGGGGATCACCCGCGGGGCTCATCCGTGGATCTCCAGGGATCACCAGGAACCACCAGGGATCACCACAGATCACCGGGAATCACCCAAGATCACCGGGAATCACCACGGGGGACGCAGCTCTCCCCTCCCTCGTGGCTCCGCCGGTGCCGGCTCATGTTGGAGCTCTGCGCGAATCCCTTCCCGCACTGGGGACACTCGTAGGGTTTCTCCCCGCTGTGGATCCTCCGGTGCTTCACCAGGGAGCATTTCCGAGCGAATCCCTTCCCGCACTGGGCGCAGCGGTGGGGCCTCTCCCCGCTGTGCACCTGCAGGTGCTGCCGGAGCGTGGTGCGGGTGTGAAAGCTCTTCCCGCATTTCTCGCAGCCGTGGGGTCTCTCCTCGCCGTGGAAGCGCAGGTGGATGCTGAGGGTGCACTTGCGCTTGAATCCCTTCCCGCACTGGGGGCAGAGGAACGGCCGCTCCTCCCAGTGGCTCCGAAAATGCTTGAAGAGAAGGGACGCGAGCCGAAAGCTCTTCCCGCATTTCTCACACTCGTACGGCTTCTCCCCGC
>NW_015379442.1:13869-15035 GCF_001522545.3 Parus major
CAGGTGAGACCAGGCAGGACCAGGTGATCCCAGGTGGGACCAGGTGGGACCAGGTGGGACCAGATGGGACCAGGTGAGTTTTGGGGTGGGTTTGGGGCAGGACCAGGTGGGACCAGATGGGACCAGGTGGGACCAGGTGAGTTTTGGGGTGGGTTTGGGGCAGGACCAGGTGGGACCAGATGAGACCAGGTGGGATCAGGTGGGACCAGATGGAACCAGGTGGGTTTGGGGTGGGTTTGGGGTGGATTTGGGGCAGGACCAGATGGGACCAGGTGAGACCAGGCAGGACCAGGTGAATTTTGGGGTGGGTTTGGGGTGGTTATCAGGGATTTCGGAGTGGTTTTGGTGTGGTTTCTGTGATTTTGGGGTAGTTTCACCTCAGTTTTCAGGACATTCCACAAACAACCCCCAGCAAACTTTAACTCCCCCCCAGGCCGGATTTGCAGCGCATTCCCGGGGAGGTTTTTACCCAGATTTAACGGGATTTTCTAAGATTTGGGGATCTCTGAGCCCCGGGGGCCGATTTGGGTGGGGATTTTGGGATTTTTTGGGCTCTCCCCGACCCTCTCCCGGTGGTCCCGCAGTGAACAACGCCGGGGTGGGGATGGTGGGACCCCTGGAAAGCGCCTCGGGGCCGCAGGTGCAGCGCGTGTTCGACACCAACGTTTTCGGGGTGCTGCGCCTGGCCCAGGCCCTGCTCCCCCAAATGAAGCGGCGCCGCAGCGGCCACATCGTGGTGGTCAGCAGCGTCATGGGGCTGCAGGGTGAGACCCCAAATCCTCCTTGGGAACCTCAAATCCTCCTCGGGAACCCCAAATTCGGCTTCGGGACCCCAAATTCGGGTTTGGGAACCCCAAATTCGGCTTCGGGACCCCAAAAAAACCCCTTGGTGGTGTGGGCAGCCCCAAATCCATCCCAAATCCACCCCAAATCCTCCTCGGGAACCCCAAATTCGGCTTTGGGAACCCAAAATTTGACTTTGGGACCCCAAAATTCGGGTTTGGGACCTTAAAATCCTCCTCGAGGCCAAATTTTGGGGGATCGAGACCCCAAACCCCTCCCAGACCCCAAATTTTGGGGGGATTGAGACCCCAAACCCCCCCCAGACCCCAAATTTTGGGGGATCAGGACCCCCAAACCCCTCCCCAAATCCCCCAAATTTCCCA
>NW_015379442.1:17156-18634 GCF_001522545.3 Parus major
AAAATTTGGGAATTCCAGGACTGGAAATTTGGGAATTTCAGGTCTGGAAATTTGGGAATTCTGACCCTGGAAATTGGGAATTCTGGTCCCAAAAATTGGGGAATTCTAGGCCTGGAAATTTGGGAATTCTGGCCCCAAAAATTTGGGAATTCAGGCCCGAAAATTTTGGGAATTCTGGCCCTGGAAATTTGGGAATTCTGGTCCCAAAATTTGGGAATTCTGGTCCCAGAATTTTGGGAATTCCAGGCCTGGAAATTTGGGAATTCTGGCCCTGGAAATTTGGGAATTCTGGCCCTGGAAATTTGGGAATTCTGGCCCCAAAAACTGGGAATTTGGGCCCCAAAATTTGGGAATTCTGGTCCCAAAAATTTGGGAATTCTGGTCCCAGAAATTTGGGGATTCTGGCTCCGGAAATTTGTGAATTCTGGCCCCAAAAATTTGGGAATTCCAGGCCTGAAAATTTTGGGAATTCTGGCCCTGGAAATTTGGGAATTCCGGCCCCAAAAATTGGGAATTCTGGTCCCAGAAATTTGGGAATTTCAATTTATTTAGATTTTTCCTCAAATTTCCCTGGATTCTTCCCAAATTCCCTCACATTCTCCGGGTTTTTCCCGGAATTCTCGGGAATTTTCCGGGAATTTTCCGGGATTTTCCCCGCGTTCCCTGTCCCGGTTCCCGGCCGGAGCCGCTCCCGGTTTTACCGGGGCTCGTTCCGTTCCATTCCCCCCCCACACCGGCCCGGTGCTCCCCATCCACCGGGATCCCCCCGGGGTTACCCCACGGAAGTTTCCCCTCGCCTTTCCCCGTTCTCCCGGTGCTACCGGGGCCGCCCCACGGGCGGCCCCGGTAGCACCGGGAGAGCGGGGAAAGGCGTGGAAAAGCCTCAAACTCCGCCTCAGGACCCTCTGGGCTCGCCCTCCCCCAGCTCCACGTACCGCGGGCGGCGGGCCCGGCCCGCTCGGGGCTCAGCGGCGGCCGCGGCCTCCTCCCGGTGTCCCCGCCCGGCCCCGCCACGCCGGAAGTGCCGCTCCGACCGGAAGTACCGCGCCAACCGGAAGTGCCTCTCCAGCCGCAACTCGATGGTAAAGGCGGAGCGAGGGGGCGTGGCTTAACATGGCAAAGTCCCGCCCTTTCCGTATCGCTATTGGTTGGAGGCGCCTCACGTGACCCGCCCTCCCCGCGCGTTGATTGGTTGAGGTCGCGCACTTCCGGGAGCGCCCGCGGCGGCGGCGGCGGCGCCGTGCCCGGTGAGCGCGCGCGGCGGGAGGTGCGAGCGCCCCCTGGTGGCGGGAGGGGAGGGAGGGAGGTCCCGCTCCCGGTGCCGCTCCCGGTCCCGGTGGCCCCGGTGTATCGTTCGTAGCTTGTTCCGTTTCCCGCGGTCCTGTCCCCGGTGTCCCGGCGGCCCCCGGTGGTCGCGGTGCCCAGCAGGGAGATGCTCTCGGTGCCTTCGCGTTGCCGTTCTCGGTGTCTCGTTCCTA
>NW_015379443.1:0-1044 GCF_001522545.3 Parus major
GTTGTTGCTTTGTTTCCTTGCTGTGCCTGAAGTGTCCAGTCAGGAGCAGAGTGACTCTTGCCAAGGAACTTTGTGCTGCTGATGCTTAATATTAAATCTTGTTTTTGTTGCTTCCTTGACAGGGATTTTTTAAACGCTCTCAAGGCCTCATTTGTGACAGGGTGAAGGAGCCCTGGCCCAGGCTCTGGTTCTGGGGGACACAGGGACGCTGCTGTGTCCCCTGTCCCCCCCACCACAGCCCTGGCCCCCATCCCCGTGTCAGGCTCTGGGGTTGATCTCGTGGAACATCCTCTGGGGGAGGCTGCGGTGCCAGGGATGGGGGGACCCGGGGGGACAGGGGACCCCACTGTGCACGAGCAGCGTTGGGCTTCTCTGGGGGGAACTGTGAGGGGGGCTGGGGGGAGTGACCTCCCCAGTGATGTCACACAACACCTGTGATGTCACAGACACAGCTGGGATACCACAGGCCTCTCTGGACAGACCTTGTGATATTACAGAGCCAACTCTGGAATGTCATCCTGTGATGTCATACAGCTGTGGTGTGATGTCACAGTTTGCTCTATGATGTTACACAGACTCACTCTGATGTCAAAATCCACTCTATGATGTCACAGAGCCACCCTCTATGATGGCAGAATCTGCTCAATGGCCTCACAACCTCTCTGATGTTACAGCAAGCTCTGTCATGTCACAACCCCATCAGAGATGTCACACAGACCTCTTTGTGATATCATACAGCCACCCTCTGATGTCACAGCACATCCTTTGACCTAACATCCACATCTATGATGTCATAGAGCCATGCTATGATGTCACAGCCTACATTCTGATGTCACAGAATCCCCTCTGTGATGCCATATCGGCTCAGTGACCTCACACAACAAACTCTGTGATGTCACAGTCCCATCTGTGACCTCACACAACCCACTCTGAGCTGTCACACAGCCCCTTTCTGACATCACAGCTGCTCTGGGGCTCCATGACACAGCCACAGAGGTGCTGCTATGACACAGCCCCCTCTGGGACATCCCACAGCCCCTGCCA
>NW_015379443.1:2540-8004 GCF_001522545.3 Parus major
CTGCACTTGTGCCTGAGCCCTTCCCTGGGTTGGGGCTGGGCTGGGGCTTTTCCTGCAGAGGGATCTGCCCTGGCCATGGCACAGGAAAGGCAGTTCCTGCTGGAGCAGGAGGCTGTGCCTGAAATGGGCTCAAACAACTCCAGCAAGGCCCTGTTTACTTCAAAATTGCTTCCTAGAGCATTATAGTCTAATAATTGTTATAGTTCCTATAATCTGGAATAAATAACACTTTTTCTTTATTTACCCTGTGGTGTAAATAAATCTGTCTAATCATTAATCAATCATTCTATCAATCAGAGTTGTATTAGTATAAATATATCTGATATTCCATGGTTAATCCTGTGGAACAAACATGCATTATGGTTCAATTCCACCTGTCCAGTGATTACACATAAACTTTTGATGTAGTCCAGGATTGAATCCAGCTGCTCCCACTCTCCTCTCTCTGAAGGAATTTAAAGTCTAGGTGACCTGGAGGGGTTTGAGGATCCATGGTGGCTGTTGGGTGTAATTTCTTCACCTCATGACTCAGCAAGAGTTTCTGCAAAAATGAAATAAAGCCTTTGCCTGAAGCTCTCACTGTGCCCATGACAGGAAGCCCTGGGAGTGTCTGTGACATCCTGGCTCTTTGGCAGCCTGGGGACTCCTGGGATGTCACCATGGAGCCCCCGGGACTGCCTGTGACACAGCGGTGCCTTTGCAGCCCAAGGTCCCCTGGGATGTCACCATGGAATTGCTTTGACTGTGTCTGACCACACGGCTCTTCAGCATCCCCAGAAACCCTTAGGAGGTCTCTGTGGAGCCCCTGTCTGTGCCTGTGACATTCTGGCTCTTGAACAGCCTGGAGACTCTTGGAATATCTCCATGGAGCCTCTCTGAGGGCCTGTAACAAATCTGATCCTTAGTAGGCAACCATCACCAGGACCTGTTCCTGTGGTCTGTTGCCATGGCAACCATCACCAGCCCCCTGCTGCTATGATCAGTCACTTGGCCAGCTCCATGGAGACCCTATACTGGAGGTGGTTGCCATGGACACCAGCTCAGGCCTGGAGCCAGAGCCTGTTGCCATGGCAACCATTTGCAGTCCCATCCCCCACTCCCCCCCCATTGCCAGGCTCATGGAATCACAGAGCAACTTTGAGTTGGGAGTGACCCATGGGGATCCTCCAGTCCAACTGCTGGCCCTGCACAGGACACTCCAACAAGCCCAGCCCTTTGGCAGTGCTGGCCAAACACTGCTGGAGCTCAGACAGCCCTGGAGCTGGGAGCCTTTCCTGGGGGGCCTCTTCAGTGCCCCAGCAGCCTCGGGGAAAAACCTTTTCCTCACATCCAGCCTAAACCTGCCCGCCTCAGCTTCTGCCAGTCCCTCCACTCCTCTCCCTGGGCACCAGAGGGAAAAAGTTCCCACAGCCTCCAGCCAGGGACCCACTCCCAAGGCTGCTGCTATGGCAACTAGGCCTGGCACCAGCTGGGATGCTCAGTTTCCATGGGCTGGGTTTCAGGAATGGCATTCCCCAATTTCCTGATCCTGCTGAAACTGTTCCGCCGCTCGCGTCCCTCCCGTCTCCCCTGCAAAGCACAAAAGGCAAAGATTCCAGGCTTGAATCAGAACAATTTAATGGGAACAGCAATGAGATAAGGAATGAAAATGAACAGAAAAAAATTTGGTAACAGAAGGGATAAAACAAACTATTTACAGGGAAAACTACAACACCACCTACTGGATCTTCCTGGCCACATATTTCCTCCTGCCAGGAAAGGACACCCTTCTCCTCTGGTGAGAGAGAGGGAGTCCTTTTCCTGCCCCTGGTAATGACCTGAGATGGGATTGAACATAATGACAAGGCCATGGCCAGACCCACACATTCCTTCATCTCACAAGATGATATTGCCACAGGCAGGAAAAGGTACAGGTGTCTTCCCAGCATGGATCACAGGGAACATGGATCACAAAGTCTCTTCCTAATATGGGTGGGAATGAAGCAGAAGCAGCAGATAGAGCTCTTCCTGCAGTTGGGGCATTTGCAGGGCTTCCCTTACCTGTGCTTCCGTTTGTGTCTGGTCAAGTGAGAGCTCTGGGTGAAGCTCTTCCCACACTGGGGACACTCATAGGGCCTCTCCCCAGAGTGGATGTGCTGGTGAATGATGAGGTGGGAGTTTCACTTGAAGCCTTTATTGCAGTCAAGGCAGCGGAAGGGTTTCTCATCTGTGTGGATCTGCTGGTGCAGGAGGAGATGGGAGCTGGTCTGAAACCTCTTCCCACACTCAGGACACCCATAGGGCCTCTCCCCAGTGTGGATGCGCTGGTGGGTGACGAGGTCGGAGTTGAAGCTGAGGCCCTTCCCACATGCCCCACACTTGTAGGGCCATTCCCCAGTGTGGATCATCTGGTGGCAGATCAGTTTGTTGCTCCGACTAAAGCTCTTCCCACACTCCAAGCACTTGTAGGGCTTTGCCCCATCCTGAAGCTGCTCATGGACCACCAGCTCAGAGCCCTGGCTGGATCTCCGGCTGCCTTCCAGGCACAGGGTGGGTCTTTCCTCCTCAGAGCACCCTGGGCTGCGTTTGGAGCCCCTCCTCTTGCAGGATCTCTGGGGCTTTTCCTCCCCATTGGATTCCTGTGCTGTGGAGCTGCTCAAAACGGCCTCTTCCATGAGCTTCTGCTGTGGGGATTTGTCCTCCCTGGTCTCCATCCTCAGCTCCTTGTCTGGGGGAGGAAGGACAAGGAGAGGATGAGATTTGCCTCCATGCCAGAGGGAAGGGGAAGGAAATCCCCCCAGTGTGTCCCCGACAGGACGGCATCGGCAGCAGGGTTGTCCTGCAGCCGGGGGCCATGCTGGGCTGGGAGATGTAGCAGGAGAGAGGGGGAAAGGGCCACTGACTTCCTCCTCACCTGCCTGGGTGTCCTGGGGCATCTTCCTCTTCCTCACAGCCTCCTTCTCCATCCAGACAAGGTTTGGGATTGGGAAATCCTGGTTTGGGAGAAAACAAGGAATGAGCACAATGAGTTTGTAGGTCCCTCTGTTCAAGTACCTCTCTAGAAGTCACCCGGGCATCTGGGGTGTCTTGGTTTGAAAGGAAAGATGTTTGCTAAGGAAGGCAGAAACCTCCATTGAAATTGATAAAAATGTAAGCAAATCTCCCCCTCTGTATTATTATAGTCTTGATATCAAAGTGCTCTCAGATAAAGATATAGGAATACAAATAATAATTCATTACTAAAGAAATTAAAATGAAAATACAGCAATACAAAAAAAAAACAACAGAAAACCAACTCGCTGAGAGAGTCAGCACACAACCTGACACTCTGTTGGTCAGGGTGCTGGTAGCAGTCTGATTAAATGGTGGCTACAGTCCTCCTGGAGTGACAGATGTGGTTTTGTTCAAGTAGTGATCCCACAGATGGGTGTAGCTTACCTCTGAAGTTACGGTGCTGTAGATGGGTCTGCTCTCTCCTCTGGAAATCCAGTGGAGAAAGACTGTGGTATTCTGACTCTCAGATTATATCCAGTCAGGAATGCTTGGCTCCTCCCCCTGGGTGGAGCATCTCACAATGGGCTGATGTCATTTTATCAGTCCTGCAGTGAGACTCAATGGCCCATTACCAGAAGATATCCCCCTGGAGGGAGGATGGGTGGTGGCAGAGATAAAGAACACTGCCCCACCTAGTTTTAACAGCTGGCCCATTAACAGAAGATATCCCCCAATTATGAGGGTTGGGTCATGGAGGAGATAATGAAAACTGCCCCACCAGGTTATAACAGATGGTAATAGAATACATACTTTTGGTTACATCTTGCATTGCAACCTAAGACATGGAGTCCATAAAAACCTCCCAAACACCAAGATTCAGCCCTGAAAATGCCTTCCAGGAGTTCCCCATCTCTGGTTTCCCTCTGAGACCCTTCCCCAGCTCCAAACCACAACAAATCCAGCATTAACAGCATTTTCCATCTTTAGAATCCACTGGCAATTTGGAGTTCACTGTACAGTTTAATCCTGGTGGGAAAAGCAAGGGAATTTTCCCAGTGTGTGACATCCAGCCATTGTTATTCATGTCTAAGATTTAAAAGTCTTAACAATGAAAAGTAATACTAAAAAATAATAATAAAAACAAGAACAAGAAATAAAGCCCCGAATCCCAACAATCAGATCAGAAACATGTTTTTGTTTGTAGTAATAGATTTTTACTAAAGAAATAAATGAAAGGGATTTAATTTGTAATTCAGACAAAATATGTTTCATCTTTTTCCAAGGTTCTGGTCCCCTTCCTCCAGGGTAATTTCCTTTACTCACCCACTTTCTAATACTTAGAAGGGAGTTAAGCACACTGGAAAAGACAACAGCTCCTGTTTCAAAGGGAAGCAGCCACCACTCCAGTGAACCTGCATTGCCCCCAGGCATGTTTGTGCACTTGAAGGGTGAGCGGGTGTTGGGACAGAGATCTCAAACTCTTTCTAAGGCTGTGAGAAACCCACAAGTGGCAAAGTATCATTGTGGGTCAACTCCTGCTGAAATTCCATTCACCCACACCCTCCAAATGGGCAAGCAGGGCTGGGCTCTGGCAGGGTTCAGTTTTGAGTGCCTTGTGCTCCCTGGCATAGAAGTGGTCCTATGAACTCTGGTACTGATGGACTGTGGAATGGCTGCTGAAGGAGGAGGAGGGGGAATCTCAGGAGACAGGAAAGTCTCTTCTTCTCCCTTCTCCCTGCAGAACCCCCTCTCCAAAGAGAGATGCCTGTGCAGGGTTTACATGGGACTCCTACCCTCAGCCCAGTGTCTGACCCACTGTGTGGTCTGCAGGAGCCAAAGCCAGAGGAGTCCCAATATCAGTCACCACACGGTCCCCACACAGCAGGAGAAAGCACTGCTTGCAGTGGGGCTGCTGATCTGTGACCTATCCTAGTTCTGTCCACCCCACTCCTCTCAGCCACAGGCACTAGAAAGATCCCAGGAATGCCAAACTGCTGTACCAGATGGCAGGAGCACTCCTTGCTGTGGCCTCAAGGATGCTGGGTGACCTCGTGGATGAAGATCTCTGGCTGGTGATGGAATGTGTGGATGGAGGTTGAAAGGAGGTTGTTGGAGACACACATGGGGCTGAAGGAAAGATGGCAGCTGTCAGTGGGGAGGGCAGGGACCCCGCTTGTGAGTCCATTGCCTTGGACACCCTCAGCCACAAGATGTCCAAGAAGTCACACAAGGCTTTGGCACTCTCAGCCTTCTTTCCCCCAAGTTCCAGCTTTCCGGACATTGACAGTAGAGAACCTTGCTTGTTTTTAGAGCTAGAACAAAGATCCCAGATGGAACAAGCCTTGCTGGTTTTAGTCAGAAGCATCAGTGACCAAAAGTTGTACTTCCTTTGGTTTGCTCACATCTTTGTTCCTTCTCAGTGTTCAGGCTGGGCTGTGGGGTGCCCTCATTTGCTGCATTTTCTGAGCTCCTCTTGCATCCTTTGAGCAAT
>NW_015379443.1:8698-12358 GCF_001522545.3 Parus major
TGTTCTCTTGCTTGCTGTGTGATCCAAAAGGACTGTGGCTCCAGGAGGGAAGTTGTGAAAGCAAAATGCTCTTTCTTGGCATTGGCTTGTTGTGTGGGATTTTCCAGCACAGGCAGCTTTTTCTCCTAACAGCATCTGGTTCAGGTGAAGGTCACCTCACACTTGGATACTGAGAACCTCCTTCTTCAGTGAGCGGGAAAGAACCTTTGGTGTTCAGAGATCCCAGTTGTTCCCTTTCAACACTAACATGAGACCAGTAAGCTCTAGTACGACCCTTGTCACATGCCAGCACTCCCTGGATGGTCTCAGTTTCCTATGGCTAGATCAACCCAGTCACTCCCAGTCTGATGTGACTGTCTCCCAACGTGATCCCAGTTGCTCCCAGTCACCCCCAGTATTGGGGATGATGTGCAAGGTATGTTCCCAGTCACTCTCAGGTACTCCCAGTATAAGTCTAGTTACTCCCAGTATAATCCAAAGATGGATTGCTGGGAGGCCTCATGGAATCATGGAGATCATTGTGACACTCTAGGTCTCCATGGAACCGTGGTGACACCAGGTTGACTGGGAGTGTTGATGTGCTGCAGGGTAGGAGGACTCTGCACAGGCAGCTGGACAGGCTGGATCCAGGGACCAAACCCAACAAGGTGAGGTTTAACAAGTCCAAGTGTCGGGTCCTGCACTTTGGCCACAACAACCCCTGCAGTGCTACAGGCTGGGGACAGAGTGGCTGGAGAGCAGCCAGGCAGAAAGAGACCTGGGGCACTGATGGACAGCAGACACTGGACATGAGGCAGCAGTGTGCCCAGGTGGCCAAGAAGGCCAATGGCTCCTGGCCTGGATCAAGAACAGTGTGGCCAGTAGGACCAGGGCAGGGATTCTTCCCCTGTGCTCGGCACTGGTTGGGCAGCATCTCAAGTGCTGTGTCTAGTTCTGGGCCCCCAATTTAGGAAGGCCATGGAAGGGCTGGGGCATGTCCAGAGAAGGGCAACAAGGCTCGTGAGGGGTGTGGAGCACAGCTCCTGAGGGAGCTGGGGTTGTTTATCCTGGAGAAGAGGAGGCTCAGGGGAGACCTCATCACTCTCTACAGCTCCTTGACAGGAGGGGGCAGCCAGGTGGAGGTTGGGCTCTTTTCCCAGGGTACAGGGACAGGACAAAAGGACACAGCCTTAAGCTGCACCAGGGGATGTTTAGGCTGGACATGAGGAAATTTTCTCCACAGAAAGGGTGCTTGGGCACTGGAATGGGCTGCCCAGGGAGGTGGGTGAGTCACCGTTCCTGTAAGTGTTGAAGGAAAGACTGGATGTGGCACTCAGTGCCATGGTGTGGGTGACAAGGTGTTGCTGGGTCACAGGTTGGACTTGATGCTCTCCAAGGTCTTTTGCATCCCAGTTGATTCTCTGGTGATTGTGACCCTGCAGGGCCCTGGGGAAGCAAGGGGCCACTGTGACACTGCGGGGCCTGGTGGAACTCAGAGGACCACAGTGACACTGTGTCCCACATGGCACCACAGAGCCAAGGGGCCATGGTGACACTGTGGAGATACATGGAAGCACAGAGTCCATGGTGACAGTCGGGGTCCTCGTGGAATCACAGAGGCCACTGTGACACTGCTGGGCCTTGTGAAACCAAGTGGCCACTGTGGAACCAAGGAGACCCTGGTGAGACCCTGAGGCCCAGTGGGATCAAGGGGCCATTGTTCCATTGCAAGGACTCCTGGAACTAAGGGAACACCCATGACACTGTGGTGCCCCATGGAACCAAGGGTCCCTGGTGACACTGCAGGATCTTCTGTAACCAGGGCACCATTGTGGCAGTGCACCACCAAGGGATTCATTGTGGCCCTCTGAGGCCTCATGGAACCAAGAGGCCCCTGTGAGACTGCAGGGCCTTGTGGAACCATGCAGAGCATTGTGACAGAGAAGAACCTCATGTCATGACGGGGCCACTGGGACACTGCAGGGCCCCATGGAAAAAAGGGGACAGTGTTGCTCCTCAGGGACTCATGGAATGAAGGAAACATGCTTGACACCGTGGTGCCCCTTGGGACCAAGAGGCCGTGGTGACAATGTAGAACCAATGAGAGCATTGTTGCACTGTGAGAACTCATGGAACCAAGGCTCCACTGAGACACTGTAGGGCCGTGGGGGACCAAGGCGACATTGTGACACTGCAGGGCCCAAGGATCCAAGGGACTTTGTGACACCAAGGGCTCCCATGGAACCAAAGGGACATTGTGACCCTGGGAGGCCTCATGGAATCATGGAGACCATTGTGACACTCTAGGGCCCCATGGAACCATGTTGGCTGGGAGTGTTATCTGCTGCAGGGTAGGAGGGCTCTGCACAGGGACCAGGACAAGCTGGATCCAGGGACCAAACCCAGCAAGGTGAGGTTTAACAACTTCACCTTGTTGAGTCCTGCACTGTGGCCACAACAACCCCTGCAGTGCTAAAGGCTGGGGACAGAGTGGCTGGAGAGCAGCCAGGCAGAAAGAGACCTGGGGCATTGATGGACAGCAGACACTGGACATGAGGCAGCAGTGTGTCCAGGTGGCCAAGAAGGCCAATGGCTCCTGGCCTGGATCAGGAACAATAGGGCCAGTAGGACCAGGGGAAGGATTCTTCCCCTGTGCTCAGCACTGGTTGGGCAGCACCTCAAGTGCTGTGTCTAGTTCTGGGCCCCCAATTTAGGAAGGCCATGGAAGGGCTGGAGCAAGTCCAGGGAAGGGCAACAAGGCTCGTGAGGGGTGTGGAGCACAAGTCCTGTGAGGAGCAGCTGAGGGAGTTGGGGAAGTTTATCCTGGAGGAGGCTCAGGGGAGACAAGGCAGTGTCAGGGCACAAGTTGGACATAATGATTTCCAAGTTCTTTTCATCTTGCTGATTCTGTGATTCTCTGAAACCACTCTTGGAGCAGGTGCAGGATGAGCCCTGGGCCTCCTCTTCAGAAGGTGCAGCATCCCAGGTCCCTCAGCTTCTCCACACAGGCCCCAAAGCCCATCCTGTCAGTCCTGCAGAGCCTCTCCAGCTCCTCCTCATCGCCCAGAAGAGGGAGTCCCACAGTTAGACACAGCAGCCCAGATGTGCCCCCCTGGCCTGTGCTGCCTCTGGCAAGGGAGCAGCACAAGGCACTGCAGGACCCTGCAGACAATTCCTGAAGTACTTGTAGGATGATCCTGCTCCCCAAGGGACGTTCCCATGGTGCCAAGTGGGGAACTGAAATGGGGAGTGGGGCCAGAGAGGAAAGGGCAAACAGGGATGGGCTGTTTGCAGGGGATGGAAGAGGGGTGGGCAATAAGAAGAAATCTGAAGCAGGAAGAGGAAAGAAAACAAAGGTGAAGCAAAGGAAATGCTCAGGGCAGTTTGGGGGTAGCTGCCAGGCAGCCTTGACTCTGAACAACAACATCTGCTGTGGGACAGGAAATTCACAGCTCATGGGAACAAACTTTCTGGCTGACTTCAGAGGCCATAACAAACCTGAGTGGTTTCCTTCCCATCCCCCAGTCCTTCCTGGCCCCAGGGGCTGATGGCATTTGTGCTCTCTCAGGTTCATCTCCCCACAGCAGCACCATGGGGGTGCTGACGCCTGCTCTGGGCAGTGCAAACAGGGGCTCCTGAGCCAGTGCTGCCGTGTCTGTGCCTGCAAGGATGCGGCACCTC
>NW_015379443.1:13373-15878 GCF_001522545.3 Parus major
AAAAAAAAAAAAGGACACCTAACCCCCAACACCCTGCTGCAGTCCTGGCCCTGCCACCGCCAGGGCTGTGCCTGGCCCCGATGTTAGCGTTCAGGAACACACATAACCACGAATGGTTACATGAAGGTGCTTAATTTAAAGAGCTCTGGGTGTCAGGGGTACACATACCCAAATCTGACCCAATTTGGGTTTTCAAGTTGAACATATTTTATACTCTATAATTATGCAACTTACATATTAATTATTAAACTTACATTGTTCTATTGTATGCATTGTTTTTACCCAAGCATGAATTTCTCGTGATCCCCCCTTAGCCCCCTAGCATGGTTCCCCATGTTCTCTAAACAATAATTATATCTAATCACATCTAACAATTTTATCATTTATCATATACTGACTACACAGGTGCAGCTTGACCTGGTCTTTAGCAAGCACAAGGCCTAACATTTCCAGGGCCTGCTTTTCCCATGGCTTTCCAAACCTAACTTTCTAAGTCCCCGAATTTTCTAAGATTTAAGGCCTTTTACTATCACCGAGAGCACTCAGGCCCTGCAGCAACACTAGAGCAGGAGGGCAGCAGGGCAGTGGCACGGGAGCAGCACTGGCAACACCAAGTGCTGCTGCTCCTGGGCACAGCTGCTGTGCCAGCACTGATCTGCCCCCAGCTCTGCACACAGACACTGCTGCTGCAGCTCCAGAGAAGGGAACAAAAGGGGGATCTCTGGAGAAAACTTTGCTAGAAGAACCTTTACTTCATTTACAGCCACCAAGAGCACAGCCCCTCGTTGACACAGTGTGTGGCTGCAGTGAAGGTGGAGAGAAACAAAATGAGAAATGGCACAAATAATTGTCTTTCTTTATGGACAAAATTAAATAACTAAAACTAAGAAAAAAAGAACCTCCAAAATGAAATTAACCAGAAATATCAAAGATGACTTTTATTACAACTGATTTGCAGAAATTCACCAGCAGTTTAATGTTCCTGAAACCCTCCAGTCATCAGTGCCCACACTGCAGCCTTGATCTCCTGGTTCCTCAGGCTGTAGATGAGGGGGTTCAGGGCTGGAGGCACCACCGAGTACAGAACTGACAGGCCCAGATCCAGGGATGGGGAGGAGATCAAGGGGGGCTTCAGATAGGCAAATATGGCAGTGCTGAGAAACAGGGAGACCATGGCCAGGTGAGGGAGGCAGGTGGAAAAGGCTTTGTTCCGCCCCTGCTCAGAGGGGATCCTCAGCACAGCCCTGAAGATCTGCACATAGGAAAAAACAATGAACACAAAACAACACAATGATAAACTGCCAGTGACCACAAGGAGCCCAAGTTCCCTGAGGTAGGATTTGGAGCAGGAGAGCTTGAGGATTTGTGGGATTTCACAGAAGACCTGGCCCAGGGCATTGCCCTGGCACAGGGGCAGGGAAAATGTATTGGCCGTGTGCAGCAGTGAATAGAGAAAGCCACTGGCCCAGGCAGCTGCTGCCATGTGGGCACAAGCTCTGCTACCCAGGAGGGTCCTGTAATGCAGGGGTTTGCAGATGGACATGTAGTGGTCGTAGCACGTGATGGTCAGCAGGGAAAACTCTGACCCAAGAAAGAAGAAAATCAGAAAGACCTGTGCAGCACATCCTGTGTAGGAGATGTCTCTGGTGTCCCAGAGGGAATTGTGCATGGCTTTGGGCACAGTGGTGCAGATGCAGCCCAGGTCACTGAGGGCCAGGTTGAGCAGGAAGAAGAACATGGGGCTGTGCAGGTGGTGGCTGCAGGCTACGGCGCTGATGATGAGGCCGTTGCTCAGGAGGGCAGCCAGGGAGATGCCCAGGAAGAGGCAGAAGTACAGGAGCTGCAGCTGTTGCGTGTCTGCCAATGACAGCAGGAGGAAGTGGCTGATGGAGCTGCTGTTGGACATTTGCTGTGGCTGCACATGGGGATCTGTTCATGAAGAAAAAGACAGTGAAGAGTTAGAGGAGTTTGTAACCAAAATCAAAGCCATTTTCCGTTTTCCCTCCCCTGTAAAACACACGGACACACTTTTATGTTTACGAGTTCTGAGGTTTTCTTTATAACCTTCCCCAATGTCTCTCCTGGTATTCTTGGATATCAAACCTTCATGATTTCTGCTGCCCCCAAGGAGAACAGAGCAAGTTCTGTGAGGTAAAGTGATGAGTGGAGGGTGAGGGGTGATGGTGTTCGGTTCTGACCTGTTCAGAGTTTCTCTGGGCATTAATCTTTCTCAGTGGAGAAGATCACCTTCCCACGTGTCATGGGGTGACTTTACCTTTAAGATAGCTTCGGGAGCTGAGAAGAAGTTGAAACTGCAAGGGCTGGTGGGAGTCTTTTCTTGTGACCAATTATTGGTCATTTCTAAGAATTGACAGCAACTTTGACCTTTGAAAGATAAGATCAACTTGTGAACACCACCTTAAGATATAAAGCCAGAGTTCTCTTGTTCTCTTTTGGTTTCCAGCATCTGAAAAGGTAATAAGGCTCTATCTTGGCCTCCTCCCC
>NW_015379444.1:0-1274 GCF_001522545.3 Parus major
AAAAATTTATTTTAATTATAAAAGATTAATTTCATTTAATTTAATAATAAAAACTAATTTAATTATAGAAATAATTATCACTTAATAATATTAATGATTTAAATTTCATGTTTTATTATTTGAGTATTTTAATATTATTAGATATTATTTAAATGTTATTTCCTTTTATTTGCATATTTAAATATTTAAAATACGTTATTTATTCAAATTAATAAATTTAAATTAAGTTAATTTTTATATGATCTTATTATTTAAGTATTTAAATTTTTTAATTTCTAATTAAACATTTTAATATGATTTCACTTCAGTTATTTAAATATTTTGAATTTTTAATTATTTCAATTTTATTTCATTTTATTACTCTATTTTAATTTTATTTCATTTTTATACCTATTATTTAATATTTTAATTTTTTTTCATTAAATATTTAAATTTCTAAACTTGATTGTTTTAATATTTCATTTCAATTTATTTGTTCTATTTAATTTTATTACTTATATAAATATTTTCATTTTATTTCATTATGATTTAAATACTTTGATTTTATATCATTTTATTACCTAATTATTTAATCTCTTTATTTATTATTTGAATATTTAAATTTCATTTAATTACTTGTTATTTAATTATCTGAATTTTGATTAATTTTTTCTTATTTAAATATTTGAATTTTATTTAATTACTTCTTATATAAATATTTAAATTTTGTTACATTTGATTTGATTTCTTATTTGAATATTTAAATTTCACTGAATTATTTTATGTAAATATTTGATTTTTAATTATCTCATTAAAATATCTAACATTCATTATTTTTATTTAAGCATTTAAATTTCACTTAATTATTCATTATATAAATATTTAAATTCTATTTAATTAATTAAAGCATTTAAATTCCATTTAATTATTATTTAAGCATTTAATTTCCACTTATATAAATATTTTAATTCTATTTAATTATTACTTGAGCATTTAATTTTCCCTTAATTATTAATTGTATAGATATTTAAATTTTATTTGTCATTTAAATATTTAAATTTTACTTAATTATTACTTAACCATTTAAATTTCACTTAATTATTCATCATATAAATATTTGAATTCCATTTAATTTTTAAGCATTTAAATTTCATTTAATTATCTGTTAATGAAATATTTAAATTCTGTTTAATTATTATTTAAGCATTTAGATTTAATTTAATTATTTGTCATTTAAATTCTATTTAATTATTTAAGCATTTAAATTTCACTTAATTATTCATTATATAAATATT
>NW_015379444.1:2880-6687 GCF_001522545.3 Parus major
TTTTTTTTTCCAGGATATTCCCATTAAACCTCAGTGCAAACATTCCCTAAAAATCCCATTTTCCAAGGATTTTCACCTTCAACGAAGCGGAAAATTCCGGGAAAAATTCCCAGAAATCCTCCGGGATATTCCCGACATTCCCGGACTTTGGGATTCTCTTTTTCCCCTTCCTCATTCCCAATTTTCCCGAGGATTTTCCCGAGGATTTTTCCGGCTCCGGGTGTTGTTTCCCATCCCGGAAATCCCCGAGAGGGGGAAAACCTCGGGATGGGGAATTTTGTGAGGTCTGGGATCAAACCCCGGGAATTTTTCCATGGAATTCAATCAAACCCTGGGAATTTTTCCATGGAATTCTATCCCTAAAATCTCGGAGAGGGGGAAAACCTCGGGATGAGGGAATTTTATGAGGTCTGGGATCAAATCCTGGGAATTTTTCCATGGAATTTTTATCCCTAAAACCTTGAGCTGGGATTTTCCTGAGGATGACGAGGTTGGGGTTAAATCCCTGGAATTTTTCCATGGAATTAAATCAAACCCTGGGAATTTTTTCATGGAATTTTATCCCTGAAACCTCATCCCGGGATTTTCCTGAGGCTCAAAATCCCAGGAATTTTTCCTTGGAATTTTATCCCGGAAATCCCAGACAGAGGAAAAACCTCGGAGCAGGATTTTTGTGCGGAAACCCCGGGAATTTTTCCATGGAATTTTTATCCCTAAAACCTCAAGCTGGGAATTTTCCTGAGGATGACGAGGTCGGGGTTAAATCCCGGGAATTTTTCCTTGGAATTTCATCCCTGAAACCTCATCCCGGGATTTTCCTGAGGCTCAAAACCCCGGGAATTTTTCCATGGAATTTAATCCCTAAAACCTCGAGCCGGGAATTTTCCTGAGGAAGACGAGATTGGGGTTAAATCCCGGGAATTTTTCCATGGAATTTCATCCCTAAAACCTCGAGCCGGGAATTTTATGAGGATGACGAGATCAGGGAATCAAATCCTGGGAATTTTTCGATGGAATTTTGTCCCGGAAATCCCAGACAGAGGAAAAACCTCGGAGCAGGATTTTTGTGAGGAAATCCCGGGAATTTTTCCTTGGAATTTAATCCCTAAAACCTTGAGCTGGGATTTTCCTGAGGATGACGAGGTTGGGGTTAAATCCCGGGAATTTTTCCTTGGAATTTCATCCCTAAAACCTCATCCCGGGATTTTCCTGAGGCTCAAAACCCCGGGAATTTTTCCATGGAATTGAATCAAACCCTGGGAATTTTTCCATGGAATTTTTATCCCTAAAATCCCCGAGAGCTGGAAAACCTCGGGATGAGGAATTTTGTGAGGTCGAGGATCAAATCCCGGGAATTTTTCCATGGAATTAAATCAAACCCCGGGAATTTTTCCATGGAATTTTATCCCTAAAACCTCGAGCTGGGAATTTTCCTGAGTCTCAAACTCCGGGAATTTTTCCATGGAATTCAATCCAAACCCCGGGAATTTTCCCATGGAATTTTCACCTCCACCCGAACAATCCCCGACCTCTTCCCGCTCTCATCCATCCCCCAAAATCCCGGGAAAAAACCCCCAAAAAAGGCGGGAATTGGGAATTGCGAGGAGCAGGTGCGGAGCGGGTTAAGGCTCAGCCTTAATTAGCCTATTTAAGCTCATTTGCATATGAAAGGCGCAGCCGAGAGTGCCGGCGCTGATTGGAATTTCGATTAGGGAGCGCTAATTACGGCTCCGGCCGCCAAAAACTTGGGATTGGGGAATTTCTGCCCGGTTTTCCAGGCGGGAAGGAGGAAAATGGGAATTGGGGAGATCGGGGTTTATTGGGATAAAAAATTGGGAATTNAAAAATTGGGAATGGGGAGGGAAAAATTGGGATAGATCTGAAGGAAAATTGGGATTGGAGAGGAAAATTGGGATTGAACGGGAAAATTGGGATGGAGCTGGAGGAAAATTGGGAATGGGGAGGAGAAAATTTGGATTAAACAGGAAAATTGGGAATGGGGAGGGAAATTGGGATTAAACAGGAAAATTGGGAATGGGGAGCTGAAGGAAAATTGGGAATGGGGAGGAGAAAATTGGGATTGGGGAGGAAAATTGGGATGGAGCTGAAGGAAAATTGGGATTGAACAGGAAAATTGGGAATGGGGAGGGAAATTGGGAATGGGGAAATGAAGGAAAATTGGGATTGGGGAGAAGGAAAATTTGGAATGGGGAGGGAAAATTGGGATAGATCTGAAGGAAAATTTGGATTGAGCTGAAGGAAAATTGGGATTGGGGAGGAGAAAATTTGGGTTCAGGTGATGGAAAATTGGGATTGATCAGGAAAGTTGGGAATGGGGAGGGAAATTGGGATTGGGGAGGAAAATTGGGATTAAATAGGAAAATTGGGAATGGGGAAATGAAGGAAAATTGGGATTCAATGGGAAAATTCGGATTGATCAGGAAAATTGGGATTGAACAGGAAAATTGGGAATGGGGAGGAAAATTGGGAAGGAGCTGAAGGAAAATTGGGATTGAATGGGAAAATTGGGAATGGGGAAATGAAGGAAAATTGGGATTGGGGAGGAAAATTGGGAATGGGGAGGGAAATTGGGATTGATCAGGAAAATTGGGATTAAATAGGAAAATTGGGATAAGGGAGGGGAAAATTGGGATTCAGGTGATGGAAAATTGGGATTGATCAGGAAAATTGGGAATGAACAGGAAAATTGGGATTGAGGAGGAAAATTTGGAATAGGGAGGGAAATTGGGAATGGGGAGGGAAAAATTGGGATTGAGGGAAAATTGGGATCGAATGAGAAAATTGGGATTGATCAGGAAAATTGGGAATGGGGAGGAAAATTGGGATTGAATGAGAAAATTTGGATTGATCAGGAAAATTGGGATTAAATAGGAAAATTGGGATTGAATGAGAAAATTGGGATTGAGGAGGAAAATTGGGATTGGGAAGGAAAATTGGGATTAAATAGGAAAATTGGGATTGGGGAAATGAAGGAAAATTGGGAATGGGGAGGAGAAAATTGGGATTGAATGGGAAAATTGGGATTGGGGATGGAAAAATTGGGTTCAGGTAATGGAAAATTGGGATTGAACAGGAAGGTTGGGAATGAGGAGGGAAATTGGGATTGGGGAGGAAAATTGGGATTGAATGGGAAAATTTGGATTAAATAGGAAAATTGGGAATGGGGAAATGAAGGAAAATTGGGATTGGGGAGGGAAAAATTGGGATTGAGGGAGAATTGGGATTGAGGAGGAGAAAACTGGGATTGATCAGGAAAATTGGAAATGGGGAGAGAAATTTGGATTAATCAGGAAAATTGGGATTGAATGGGAAAATTGGGAATGGGGAGGAGAAAATTGGGATTGGGGAGAAAAATTTGAATTGAGGTGATGGAAAATTGGGATTGAACAGGAAAACTGGGATTGATCAGGAAAATTGGGAATGGGGAGAGAAATTTGGATTAATCAGGAAAATTGGGATTGATCAGGAAAATTGGGATTGAATGGGAAAATTGGGATTGGGGAGGGAAAAATTGGGATTGGGGAAATGAAGGAAAATTGGGAATGGGGAGGAGAAAATCGGGATTCAGGTGATGGAAAATTGGGATTGATCAGGAAAATTGGGAATGGGGAGGGAAATTGGGATTGAATGAGAAAATTGGGATGGAGCTGAAGGAAAACTGGGATTGATCAGGAAAATTGGGATTGAACAGGAAATTTGGGATGGAGCTGAAGGAAAATTTGGATTGGGGAGGGAAATTGGGATTGAGGAGGAGAAAACTGGGATTGATCAGGAAAATTGGGATTG
>NW_015379444.1:9337-10828 GCF_001522545.3 Parus major
ATTTAAATATTCAAATTCTATTTAATTATTACTTGAGCATTTAATTTTCCCTTACTTATTAATTATATAAGTATTTAAATTTTATTTATTTGTTATTTAAATATTTAAATTCTATTTCATTATTATTTAAGCATTTAAATTCTATTTAATTATTACATAAGCATTTAATTTTCACTTAATTATTAATTATATGAATAATACCTATTTAATTATTATTTAACTATTTAAATTTCATTTATTTGTCATTTAAATATTTAAATTCTATTTAATTATTACTTAAGCATTTAATTTTCACTTAATTATTAATTATATAAATATTTGAATTCTATTTAATTACTATTTAAGCATTTAGATTTAATTTAATTATTTGTCATTTAAATATTTAAATTCTCTCTAATTATCTGCTATTTAAATATTTAAATATTCAAATTCTGCCCAATCCCAAATCTGGGATTTTTTCCATCAGGAATTCAATTCCCAATTAAAATAAAAACAGGGAAAAGCTTTTTTTTCCCGGGAAAACCAAAAATCCGGAATTCCAGGACGAGAAATTCCCGGTTTTTCATGGAAAAAAATCAGAATTCCCAGATTTTTGGGGGGAAATGAACCCAAATCCTGGGGTTTTTTTCACTTTCCCGGATTTTTTTTGCATCACTCGGTCGGAAAAACCAGGAAAAAATTCCAAGTTTGGAATTTCCGGCTGGAAATTCAGGAAAAATCTTTGGAATTTTGAACAAAAAGAGCTGAAAATTCCCTAAAAATCCCCAAAAAAACCCCGGAATTCCGGAGGGGGATAAAAAATTCCAAGGAATCTTTGGGCTCCCGGGAAACCCCGGGAATTCCGACGGCCGCTCGCCCATCCCGAACCTCGTTAATTAATCCTTAATTAAAACAATCAAGCTCAGAATTCCCGGGGTTTTTTTTTTGGGAATGGAGTCGGGGAAAAAAGCGGGAATTGGAGGCGATCCCGGTTTTTTTTTTTCCTGGGAAAATCCTTAATTAATGAGAGAGGGGGAATCCCAAACGAAGGTCCCGGAGCAGGGAACAAAAGGAGGGAAAATCCGGGAATAATTCCAGGGATAATTCCGGGATAATACCGGGAACGGGAGCTTTGATCCCGGGGAATGGCGGGAATTTTAATTGGGGAGGAATAAATTGGGATCAAAGGGGAGGGGAAATGGCGGGAAAAGGAGGAATAAATAACGGGAATGGGAATTTCCATCGGAATTCGGGGGTTCCCAAGGGTTGGGAATGTTTGGGGGGGTTTTAGGGGAGCCCGGGGAAAATTGGGAATGGGAGGGGAGGGAAATTGGGATTGATCAGGAAAATTGGGATTGGGGAGGGAAATTGGGATTGATCAGGAAAATTGGGAATGGGGAGGGAAATTGGGATTGATCAGGAAAATTGGGAATGGGGAGGGAAATTGGGAATGGGGAGGGAAATTGGGAATGGGGAGGGAAATTGGGATGGAGCTGAAGGAAAACTGGGATT
>NW_015379444.1:11602-14122 GCF_001522545.3 Parus major
TGGATTTATTGGGATAAAAAATTGGGAATTCCAAATGGATTTATTTGGATTAAAATCCTGGAATTTTGATGGATTTATTGGGATAAAAAATGGGAATTGTGATGGATTTATTGGGATAAAAATCCGGGAATTCTGTTGGATTTATTGGGATAAAAATCCTGGAATTTTGATGGATTTATTTGGATAAAAATCCTGGAATTGAGATAAAAATCTGGGAATTCTGTTGGATTTATTGGGATAAAAAAATGGGAATTTTGATGGATTTATTGGGATAAAAAATTGGGAATTGGGAGAAAAATCTGGGAATTCTCTTGGATTTATTGGGAAGGAGTTCAGGGATTTATTGGGATAAAAATCCTGGAATTTTGATGGATTTATTGGGATAAAAAATTGGGAATTTCTGTTGGATTTATTGGGATAAAAAAATGGGAATTGGGAGAAAAAAATGGGAATTTTGATGGATTTATAGGGATAAAAAATTGGGAATTGGGATAAAAATCTGGGAATTCTGTTGGATTTATTGGGAAGGAGTTCATGGATTTATTGGGATAAAAATCTTGGAATTGGGAGAAAAATCCTGGAATTCTGTTGGATTTATTGGGATAAAAAAATGGGAATTTTGATGGATTTATTGGGATAAAAAATTGGGAATTCGGAGAAAAATCCTGGAATTGTGATGGATTTATTGGGATAAAAAAAAGGGAATTGGGATAAAAAATTGGGAATTTCTGATGGATTTATTGGGATAAAAATCTGGGAATTCTCTTGGATTTATTGGGATAAAAATCCTGGAATTGGGAGAAAAAAATGGGAATTTTGATGGATTTATTGGGATAAAAAATTGGGAATTCTGATGGATTTATTGGGATAAAAAATTGGGAATTTTGATGAATTTATTGGGATAAAAATCCCTGAATTGGGATAAAAAAATGGGAATTTCTGTTGGATTTATTGGGATAAAAATCCGGGAATTCTGTTGGATTTATTGGGATAAAAATCCTGGAATTCTGTTGGATTTATTGGGATAAAATATTGGGAATTTTGATGAATTTATTGGAATAAAAATCCTGGAATTGGGATAAAAAATTGGGAATTTTGATGGATTTATTGGGATAAAAAATTGGGAATTCTCTTGGATTTATTGGGATAAAAAATTGGGAATTNGAAATTTGGGATGGAGCTGAAGGAAAATTTGGATTGGGGAGGGAAATTGGGATTGAGGAGGAGAAAACTGGGATTGATCAGGAAAATTGGGATTGGGGAGCTGAAGGAAAATTGGGATTGAATGGGAAAATTGGGAATGGGGAGGAAAATTGGGATTAAATAGGAAATTTGGGAATGGGGAAATGAAGGAAAATTGGGATTGGGGAGGGAAAAATTGGGATTGAACAGGAAATTTGGGATTGAGGGAAAATTGGGATTGGGGAGGAAAATTGGGATTGATCAGGAAAATTGGGATTGATCAGGAAAATCGGGATTGAGGAGAAGGAAAATCAGGATCCTGCTCCCAATTTAAATAAGATTAATAAATATTTAAGGATTAATAAATACTCAAATAATAAATAAGATTAATAAATATTTAAGGATTAATAAATACACAAATAATAAATAAGATTAATAAATATTTACGGATTAATAAATACACAAATAATAAATAAGATTAATAAATATTTACGGATTAATAAATACTCAAATAATAAACAAGATTAATAAATATTTAAGGATTAATAAATACTCAATAAATAAGATTTTTTGTGGGAATGGTTTGGGATTCCCGTTTTTCTCCTTAATTCCCTTTTTTTCCTTAAGGATCATTCCCAACTTTGGAAATCCCTGATTAAAACTGGAATAAAATTCCCATCAATTTCCCGGAGCGAGGAGGAAAATCCCGGGAATTCCCATTCCGGAGCCTCTCCCTGATCCCTGCCTCGTTTTTCCCGGGAATAATCGGAATTTGGGAATTTTTTTCCCTTAAAAAGCTCCAGGAAAAAAAAAAAATCAGAATAAATTCCCGAAATTTCCATGGATTTATCCCAAAATTCCCATGGGGATATTCCCATTTTTTTTTCCAGGATATTCCCATTAAACCTCAGTGCAAACATTCCCTAAAAATCCCATTTTCCAAGGATTTTCACCTTCAACGAAGCGGAAAATTCCGGGAAAAATTCCCAGAAATCCTCCGGGATATTCCCGACATTCCCGGACTTTGGGATTCTCTTTTTCCCCTTCCTCATTCCCAATTTTCCCGAGGATTTTCCCGAGGATTTTTCCGGCTCCGGGTGTTGTTTCCCATCCCGGAAATCCCCGAGAGGGGGAAAACCTCGGGATGGGGAATTTTGTGAGGTCTGGGATCAAACCCCGGGAATTTTTCCATGGAATTCAATCAAACCCTGGGAATTTTTCCATGGAATTCTATCCCTAAAATCTCGGAGAGGGGGAAAACCTCGGGATGAGGGAATTTTATGAGGTCTGGGATCAAATCCTGGGAATTTTTCCATGGAATTTTTATCCCTAAAACCT
>NW_015379444.1:16363-21317 GCF_001522545.3 Parus major
ATCAATTTGATATCTATTTTATATCAATTTGAGATCAATTTTATATCAATTTTATATTGATATCGATTTTATATCGAATTTATATTGATTTTAATCAATTTTATATTGATTTGATATCAGTTTGAGATCGATTTTATATCAATTTTATATGGATTTATATCAAATTGATATTAGTTTTATATGGACTTTATATCATTTTTATATTGATTTGATATCAATTTTTTATTGATTTGATATCGATTTTACATCGATTTTATATTGGTTTTTTAACCAATTTTATATCATTTGATATCAATTTTATATTGATTTTATATCGATTTTGTATCGACTTTATATCGATTTTATATCGACTTTATATCGATTTTATATCAATTTTTTATTGATTTGATATTGATTTGATCTCAGTTTGATATTGATTTGATATCAATTTGATATTGATTTGATATAATATCAAATATTATTTGATAATAATAATGGATAATAATTAATATTTAATAGGTTGTACATTAATAATTAATATCATTATATAGTTCATTATTAATGCACTAATGTTTAATACGTATTATATATAATAAATTCTATATAAAATACATTCTATATAAAATAATATCAATATAAAATAGGATTTAATACATGATGTAGATAATTAATATTAGATTATTCATTAATAATTGCATAGGACTTCATTATATTAATTAATTATAAATAATGCGTTTATGTTTAAGACATTTATTCTATATAAAATTTATTCTATATAAAATACATTCTATATAATACAGGATTTAATACATGGTGTATATAATAATTAACATTAGATTATACATTAATAATTAATATAAAGACATTAAACATTTAATTAATTATAAATAGTGCATCTATGTTTAATACATAATATATATAATCCATTCTATATAAAATATATTCTATATAAAATGCATTCTATACATGATTTAATATATGGAGTGTATAATAATTAATATTTAATAGCTTATGCATTAATTAATATGAATACATTATATAGATAATTCATTATAAATAATGCATCTATTTTTAATAAATAATATGTTATATATAAAATATATTCTATATTAAATGTGTTCTATATGAAATACATTTTATATAATACATTATTTAATGCATGAGATATATAATACACTGTAATTAACACATTGTAATTAATAATTATATGAATACATTCAAATCATTAATAAATATATTTACACTATATTTAATACATAATATAAAATATATATAATGTATTTTATATCAAGTCCATGATATATAACACACTATTTAATATATGGGCTATATATAATACAGTGTAATTAATACAATGTAATTAATAGTTCTATTAATTCATTCGAATTGTTAATAAATATGCAAATACGAGATATTTAATACATAATATAAAATATATGTAATGCATTCTATATGACATACATGATGTATATAACACTGTTTAATATATGGGCTATATATAATGCACTATAATTAATGCATTGTAATTAATAATTAATCACAATAATACATTCCATTAATCTATTCTATAATTGATGTATTGTATATAATGCATTTTGTGTTTAATACATAATATAAAATCTATAGAAAATTCATTTTATATAAAATACGTGATAGAATATAATACACTCTAATTAATACATTCTACATTAATAATTAATTCCATGCATATGTAATTAATTACATGAATTCTATTAAGATATCCTATAATTGATTCATTGATAGAATGCATTTTGTGTTTGATACATAATATAAAATCTATAGAATGTATTCTATAGGAAGTACATGATGTATAACCCTATTTAATACATGAGGAATATAATTAATACATTAATAATTATTAACATATTCTATTAATTAATACATTATCATGCATTCTGTGTTTAATACATAATCTATATTCTATATATCATACTTTATAAATAATGTATATAATACATAAAATACATATGACATGCTATTTAATGTATATCTATAAATTATAATATTATTATAATAATTATTAATACACTCTTTAATTAAATCAATATAAATAATGAGTTCCTCGTTAAATCCATATTACATATTCTATAGAAAACAAAACCCACAGAAAGATTTAATGTATATAATCCATTCTATTTAATGCATTGAATCTATAATGTATTGCCTATATTTAATATGGAATATTTGATATCATTCATTATGGAGTAATATTAATTAATATTTCATATAAATACATATTATATATATATTATAAAATTATATATATAATATTTTATATATAATATTTTATATAGTATTATATATATAAATAATATATATATATAATATATATTATTTATATATTATATATATCATAAATACGATATATTCAATATTTGGTATATTATATAGATAAAATATATATGGATAATAATATATACTTATACATAATAATAAATACTTATATATAATAACATATATACTTATATATAATAATATATATCATATAAAAATGTAAATATTACAAATTTTTTTATATATGACACATTCTGTTTAATGGACAATATACATTATATAAAATATATTCCATATAAAATGCAGAACAATACATGGTATATATATATATTATATATATATATCCTCATTTAACACATGCTATATTATATACATTCAATTTAAATCCATATACATTAATAATTCTATGCTAATAGACTATATGAACACATTCTATATATTCTATATATTATATTCTGAATTTAATATGTCTAACATATTTATACGAATATATTCTATATATTCCAGATATGATATATATTCCATATATAAAATGCATATATAATATTTATATGAACACATTCTACATATTGTGTATGTTATATATAATATATATGTTCTATATAAACAAAATATATAATTATTAGCACATTCTATATATTCTATATATAAAATGAATATATAAACACATTCTATATATATATTATGTATATTATATATATATATAAAATATATATTTTTATATTAAATACATATATTAGCACATTCTATATATTCTAGATATAAAATGCATATATATAAAATGCATATCTATTTATATGGACACATTCTATATATTGTATTATATGTAATATATATGTTCAATATATAAAATATAGATATAATTATATTAGGACATTAAATTATTAAATATTAATGATTATCCATGAATACATCCCATAAATAATTCATTCTATGGAATTTATACGTGTATAGAATGCATTCTGTATATAACAAATATATATATAATATAATATAATATAGTATAATATAATATAATATAATATAATATAATATAATATAATATAATATAATGTGATATATAGTAATATAATGTAATTTAATATAATATTATACATAATATGATATATAATAATAAAATATAATGTGGTGTTATATTATATATTATATTATATTATATTATATTATATATAATAATATAATGTAATATAACATATAATAATATGATACATAATAATACAATAGAATATAATATAGTATGATATAATATATAATAATATAATATAATATTAATTCTACATTATTACATGCCATGAATAATTAATTCTATAGGTTGCATTCCCTATTATTACACTCTATAGATACATGATGTATAGAATACTTTATATTTAATCCACTGTATATTTAATACATTAAATGTTAATAATTATGAATACATGCTAATTACCCCATTGTATATTTAAGCCATTAAATATTAATAATTATACATAAAAACATTCCATGAATAATTCATTCTATAGGTTGCATTCCCTATTATTCCATTATAGAAATACATGATGTATAGAATACTTTATATTTAATCCACTGTATATTTAATACATTAAATGTCAATAATTATGAATACATGCTAATTAACCCATTGTATATTTAAGCCATTAAATATTAATACATTAAATATAAATAATTAGGAATGCATTCTAATTAACTCACTGTACATTTAATCCATTAAATCTCAATGCATTTAATATCAATACATTAAATATCAATAATTAGGAGTACACTCTAATTAATCTATTGTACATTTAATACATTAAACATTAATTGGGAATACATATTAATTAATCCATTGTACGTTTAATACATTAAATATTAATAATGCCATAGGGATTTATTGTATCAATAATTCAATATAAATATCAATATATATAGAATCAATATATTTTATATAGATAATAAATTTATCAATTTACATATGTAAATGTAAAGGTAAAATATACATTTATATATAAAATTAATATATCAATATATAAATAAATCTGGGTATCTATATAATATCAGGATTTATTATATAGAATATATAATGTATAATATAGAATTTGTGGCATATGATACATAATATAAAACAAAATTATAAAATAATATATAATATATAATGTATTATCTAATGTTTTGCATTATAAATTTTAAATTAATAATTTTAAATTACAGATTTTATATTATAAATTAGAAATTGATAATTATATATTCTAAATGATGTTATAGAGTTTATTACAAACTACAAATTAATAATTCTATATTTTAAATTGCAGATTTCATATTCATATTAGAAATTATTAATTAATGAGTATTATAAAGTTCATTACAGATTTTATAGTGGAAATTATAAATTAATTCTATTAAATTGTAAATTATAAATTATAAATTATATTACAGATTATATATTATAAAGTTTAAATTCACGATTCTATATTATAAATTACATTATAGATTTTGCATTAGAGCTTCTAAATTAAGTATTATAAATTAGATTACAGGTTTTATATTAGAAATTATAAATTATTAATTAAGTATTATAGGTTAGATTACAATTTTTTTATTCTAAATCCCAAATATTAATTTTATATCATTTTTAATTTTTTATAGATGTAATTTAATAAATTTTCCTTTAATTTATCCATTTATCAATTTTAATATATTTTAT
>NW_015379444.1:21887-22830 GCF_001522545.3 Parus major
CAGGAATTCCAGGGTTGGGAATGGGAATTGGATCCTGGGAATGATCCCGGAATTCCAGGGCTGGGAATGGGGAAGGGATCCTGGGAATGGGGATTGGATCCCGGGAATGGGAATTGGATCCTGGGAATGATCCCGGAATTCCGGGGTTGGGAATGGGAATTGGATCCCGGGAATGGGGAAGGGATCCTGGGAATGGGGAGGGGATCTCAGGGATCCAGAAGGGATCTCAGGATTGGGAATGGGGAGGGGATCTGGTGGATCCGGCAGAGATCCCAGAGCCAGGGATGGGGAAAGGATCCCAGGGATCCAGAGGGGATCCAGAGGGGATCCCAGGTCCGGGAATGAGGAGTGGATCTGATGAATCCAGAGTGGATCCCAGATCCGGGAATGGGAGGGGATCCCGGGAATGGGGAAGGCATCATGGGAATGGGATCCAGTGGATCCGGAGTGGATCCCAGAGCCGGGAATGGGGAAGGCATCATGGGAATATGAATGGGATCCTGGTGGATCGGGAGTGGATCCCAGGGTTGGGAATGGGGAGGGGATCCCGGGAATGGGATCCGGTGGGTCGGGAGTGGATCCCTGAGCCGGGAATGGGGAGGGGATCCCAGGAATGGGAATGGGATCCGGTGGATCGGGAGTGGATCCCCGATCCGGCCATGTTCCCTCCCGCAGCAGAGCCTGCTGGGCGGGGAGATGGATCTGGCCACGCCCGGAGCGCTGTCCCCCAGCAAACCGGGATCCCAGTTCTACCAGTACGGGGGCAGCGCCCGCCGGAGACCCCTGCACGGCTCCTCTGTGGGTGAGTGATCATCCCGAAAATCCCGGAATTCCCAAAAATCCTGAAATTCCTAAAAATCCTGGAATTCCCAAAATCCCAAAAAAGCCCTAAATTCCCCAAAATCCCAGAATTCCCAGTGTTCCCAGTGCTCCCAGTGACCCC
>NW_015379444.1:26533-29001 GCF_001522545.3 Parus major
TCCCATTCCCACATTTTCCCATCCCTTTCCCCTCTCCATTCCCAAATCTCTCCCGGTTCCATTTGGGATTCCTCCGGAGGATTTTTTTTCCCTCCTGACCCCGGAGCATCTGTTAGGAAAATTCATTCCCTTTTTTTTTTCCCAATATTCCGTTGGCAGCGGGAAGTGTGAACGGCGCTCGGATGCGCCGCCTGCTATTTCGGGATATTTACGGTCACCTCTCGCTTCCCGAGGGAAAAGCGTGCCGGGAGTTTATTCCCGGGAAAAAACAGCTTGTCTGCGCCATGTGCTTCCCGGGACAGTGAAATGAACAAATCCCGGGAAACGGCGCCGCTCCCAAAAGCCGGAATGGCTTCTTCCCCTCCCCCACCCCCCTTTCCCCTGCCAGACGGAATTCCCGGAGGTTTTCCGTCGGGAATGGAGGGGGGGGAGGGAAGGGAGGTTGTGGGAGCGGGAGAGGGTGGGATTGGGGTCGGAGATTCCGGGAATGGATCAGGATCGGAAATCCCAGGAATGGATTGGGATTGGGATCGGAGACTCCAGGAATGGATTTGGATCGGAGATTCCGGGAATGGATTGGGTTCAGAGATTCTGGGAATGGATTGGGATCTGAAATCCTGGGAATGGATTGGGATTGGAAATCCCGGGAATGGATTGGGATCTGAAATCCCGGGAATGGATCAGGATCAGAGATTCCAGGAATGGATTGGGATTGGGATCGAAAATCCCGGGAATGGATTGGGGTCGGAGATTCCAGGAATGGATTTGGATCGGAGATTCTGGGAATGGATTGGGATCAGAAATCCTGGGAATGGATTGGGATCAGAAATCCCGGGAATGGATTGGGATTGGGGTCGGAGATTCCGGGAATGGATTTGGATCAGAGATTCCGGGAATGGATTGGGATCGGAGATTCCAGGAATGGATTGGGATTGGGATCAGAAATCCCGGAAATGGATCAGGATCAGAGATTCCAGGAATGGATCNCCCAAAAAAAAAAAAATTAAATAAATAAAAAAAATCCGGGATTTCCCTTCCCGCAGCTCGGAATTAATTCCCTAATTAAAAACCAATCCTCATTTGCATATCTGATTATCGATCTGGGCCTCATTTGCATACGGAGATGCCGATCGATCCCTTCGGGGATTTTTTGGGCTTTTCCCGGAGAGAAAGCTGCGTTAATTAGCGCTAATTAACAACTAATAGGGAATTTTAAGGGATTAATATCGGGAGAGGGAGAACGGATTTATGGGAAAATCCTCGGGAATTTGGCAGCGGGAAAATAAAAAGGCGGGAACGGAACTAATTCCCGGATTTTCCTCGTTAATAACGGCCGGCTAATTAATGAAATGTAATTAAGTGGAGAGGGAAATCGCCTCGGAATGTGGGGGGGGGTTAAATCCGGGGAATTCCCGCTTTTCCGGCGGCGAAAATTCCAGGAATTCCCGAGGAAAAAAACGGGAATTGGGAAGGGTTTTCCTTCAAAGGGAATTTTGGGATTGGAGCTGGAAATTCCGGGAATTCTTCCGGGGTTTTGTGGGAATTTCGATATCCGGGTTATTCCGGGATATTTAAATCCTTTCTCCTCTCCAAAATTCCTGGTTTTTCTGGGAATTAGGGAATGAAAATCCCGGTTCCCGCTGGAAATTCGGGAATTTAAAGATTCCGGGATGTTTTTTCCTTCCCGGATTTCTGGAATTTGGGATTTCCTTTGGAATGTGGGGATGGCGGGAAAATTCCCGGGATTTCTGCGGGATTTGAGCCGGGAATTGGGAAAAACAAGAGGGAAAAAACTCGGGAAGCTCCTCCCATCCGCGGGAAAATCCCGGGAATTCCAAGGAAAACCATGGGAAGTGGCGAGGAAAAGGAAGGAGCTGCTTTTTCCGGGATTTTCCCGGGAAATCGAGAATTCCCGAGGAAACAGCCGGAAGTTCGCTGCGATCCCGGAGTTTTTTCCCGGGATTTGCTTTATCCGGGATAGAGACCCCCCCCCCAAAAAATTCCCGAGGTTTTGGGAATTCCGGGAGATTCTCGGGAATTCTTGGAATTGGGGCTCAGTGGGAATTTTTTGGGATGAGGGAGGGGCGGGGGAAATTCCCAAGGAATCGCGATCCGTTGGAATTCCATTCCGGAATTCTTGGCTCCGTCCGTTCCGGTTCCGTTTTCCTTCGGGAATTCTGAGATTCCCGAGGGGAAATTCCAGGAATTTATCGATTCCCGTCGGGATTTTATTCCTGGGGCAGGACGGTTCCCGATATCCCGGATTCCGAAGGGATGGGGTCGGGCTCATTCCCGGAATTCCTTCCCCGTGTCCCGTCCATCCGCGGCCTCCGGGAGCAGGAATGGGACCGGGATTGGGAAACAAACGGGAATAAAACCAGGATTTGGGAAAAAAAACAGGAATAAGACCGGGATTTGGGAGCAGAACCGGGAATAAAACCAGGATTTGGGAAAAAGAACCGGGAATA
>NW_015379445.1:0-1396 GCF_001522545.3 Parus major
GGGCCCCCCTGGACCCCCTCCCTCAGGGTCCCACCTTGGTGACCATGACCACCACGAAGTTTTTCTCGTCGATTCGATACTCCCGGATGGGGACGTCGTCGCTCAGGATCTTCCCGGCGTAGATGAGTTTCTGCCCCGCCACGGGGAAGGCGTCGCTGCCTTTCTCCGCCTCGATTTTCTCCTTCAGCGCCCGCACCTGAGCCCGGGAGAGGGGTCAGGGGACCCCAAAAACACCGCCGGGGGTCTCAGCGCCCCCCGCTCCTCCTCCTCGGTAAAACCGGGGGTTAAACGGGGGAAAATGAGGGGGGAGTGTTGAATATTCACGAGGAATAAAATCGTGATTTAAAAGCGAAAAGGGCGGGGGAAAATAATTTATTTGGGGAACCCCGAAATAAAAGGTGGGGAGTGGAGAGCCCAAAGGGCGGCAGGAAAGAGAGAAGGATCCCCAAAAAATGAAGGGTGGGAGCCGCCCCCCCCCCTTCCATGAGCTTCATCCCCCCCTAAAATTGGGGAGAGGGGCACGCGGAGCCCCCCCCACCCCAAAACGGGGGTCAGGGGTACGGCCCCCTCCTCACCCAGCTCCATCCCGGCCCCGGAGAGCGCCGTGAGGGGCCGGACCCCCCTGAGGGAGTGAGGGGTGAGGGGAGGGGAGGGGGGGCGAGCTCCGGGCCCCGCCCGCGCCCCCTCCCCCCCCACTGCGGGGGGCTCCGCCGCGGCCTCACCGTCTCGTGCGGCTCCATGCGGATCTTGAAGGTTTGCTGCTGCAGCGTCTTGAGCGTCACGGTCACCGCCATGGCGGGACGGGGAGGGGGCGGCGGCGGCTCCTCCCGGCGGCCCCACAACATGCAACTCACGCCGCCGCCATCTTAGGCGGCCCCGCCGCTTCCGCCGCGGCGCCGGAAGTGCGTCACGGCGCCCCGCGCGCGCGCGCGCGCCTCGCTCCCGCCCTTAATCCCCACACCCCCACCGGGGAGGGAGGGGGGGGAAGGGGTGGGGTGAGTGCTTATCACGTGACACCGGAACAGGGGGGGAGTGGTCCTTCCCTGATCACGTGACACCGGAATAAAAGGGGCGGCGCCGGAATAAAGGATCGCGAGTCACGTGACGCGGGAAAACCCGCGCGCGGGGCCCGCCCTCGGTCACGTGACGCGGGCGAAGGGGTTTAAAAGCGCGGGGGGGGCTGGGAACACCCGTCCGCGGTCACGTGACGCGCGCGGCGGCACAAAATGGCGGCGGCCGCAACATGGCGCGGGCGGAGGGGAAAAAAAACCGGGAGGAAATAAAAGAGGAGGGAAGCGGCGGCGGCGCCGGGACGATCGTTAATTTAATAGAAACCGGATCGCGACACCCCCGTACAGTCCCGTGCGACACCGCCGGTGCTTTACCCCCCACACCC
>NW_015379445.1:2477-4277 GCF_001522545.3 Parus major
GGGCTCCAGGGGGTTCTGGGGAGGTCACCGGGGGTCTCCCCCCCTCCCTTTACCTTGGTGGCCCCCCAGGTCTCGTTGCCGATCTCCTCCGCCAGCTTCTCGTCGTCCGTGATGAGGAAATTGTCAAAGATGGTGCCCGACTTCACCTGCGGGGACGGGGGAGGGTGGGGGGAGTCAGCTGGGGAGGGGTCCTGCAGCTCCTGGGGACCCCCCCGGGACCCCCCCGCACCTGCCAGAGGTCGAGGCCGATGACCCCGAAGCTGTCGTAGGAGTAGAGCAGCGGGTCCGGGCTGTACTCGGGGTTGTCAATCTCGGGGTGCACCCACTTGCCCTTGTAGTCGGGGTTGTCGATCTGCTGCGGCCTCCACTCGCCCTGGGGGGGCACAAAACGGGGTTCAGGGGGGGCACAGCCCTTTCCCCGACCCCCCCCACAACAAAGTGCAGCCCCCTCCCCAGGCCCTCACCTTGTACTCGGGGTTCTGGATCACGGGGGGCTCCCACTCCCCGTCCATCTCCTCGTCCCAATCCTCCGGTTTCTTGGCCTCGGGGTCGGGGATGTGCTCGGGTTTGTCCCAGTCCTGCATTGGGGGTTTGGGGAGGGGTCAGGGGGCTGCTGTGGCCCCCCCAGGATGCTCTCACACACCTCCCCAATCTCCCTCAATTCCCCAATTTATACCCAACCCCTCCCAGGAGCTTTTTACAATCCCCCCACAAAACTCCTAAAGACCCCCAAAGTCACCCCCAGACCCCCCCAAACCCTCCCTAAAACCCCCCCAAACTCTCATTCCTCCTCATTTCTCCCCCATAACTCCTCCAAATCTCCCCAAACCTCCCGGAATTTTCCGGAAATCTTCCCGAATTTTTTCCGAAATCCCGAATTTTTTCCGAAATCCCGAATTTTTCCCCCATTTTTCCCAGGCCTATCTCTGGTGGTGGGGTTGGTTTTGTACATCTCGAGCATCAACGACGAGGTGATGAACCGCCCCGGTGGCTCTGAGCAGTATTTCCAGTACCGCTACGGTTGGTCCTTCGCCTTCGCCGCCTCCTCCTTCCTCCTCAAAGAGGTGAGTTCCAAACAAAAAAAATAGAATTCCCAAAAAAAATCCGGATTTTTTTGCTGAAAAAACGGAATTTTCGGTGAAAAAACTGAATTTTTTGATGGAAAAATGGAGTTTTTAGGAGAGAAAATGTCATTTTTACACCCCAAAAAATAGGTTTTTCCTCAAAGAGGTGAGTTCCAAACAAAAAAAATAGAATTCCCAAAAAAAATCCGGATTTTTTTGCTGAAAAAACGGAACTTTCGGTGAAAAAACTGAATTTTTTGATGGAAAAATGGAGTTTTTAGGAGAGAAAATGTCATTTTTACACCCCAAAAAATAGGTTTTTCCCTGGGGAAAAAAAAATGAAGTTTTAGTAAAATAATCCCAGTTTCCTCCCTGCAAAAAAAGGTTTTTTTTCCCAGGGAAAATGTGATTATTTTTGGGTAGAAATTAGGGGGTTTCTGCTCAAAAAATGGGCGTTTTTGAGAAAAATTGAGGTTTTCTCCTAAAATGCACTTTTTTTCCCACTCAAAAATTCAGTTTTCTTTAAAATAATCCTGAGTTTTCCCACAAAAATCAGATTTTATGCTGAGGGTGGGAGATGTGAGGGGAGAAAAAGGCGGGAAAACGTGAGGGGAGAAAAAGGGCGGGAAAACGTGAGGGGACAAAATGGCGGCCGGCGTGAGGGGAAAAGTGGTGGGAAACACGGAAGAAAAATGGGAAATTTAAGGGATAAAGGGTAGGAAATGGGAGAGGAAAA
>NW_015379445.1:5572-9582 GCF_001522545.3 Parus major
CCCCTCCCTCACCTCCATCCCCGAACTCCTCGCGGAAGAACTGGGTGGGGCCGGCGGCCGCCAGGAGGGCTCCGAACAGGACGGGGGCGAGGACACTGAGGGGGCTCATGGCGGGGGGCGGGAGGGGTCAGGCCACACTCGCTCCGTCCGTCCCGGCCCGGCGCCGCCCGGCACTGCGGAGGGGGGAGGAGGTGCCGCCGCCTTTTATCCTCCCGCCGCCCCTCGCCCCGCCTCCGCCGCCCTGCCATTGGCCAGAGCGCGCGCGCGGCCCTCTCCCATTGGCCGCCCGCCCGCCGGCCGGCGGCGACGGCGCCCCCGAACGTTGGCGTCCCAGATGGCCGCTTCCCATTGGCTGAGCGCGGCGGCCAATGAGGAGCGACCACGCGTTCGGAGGGAGACGCCCCCCCCGCCCCCCGCCTCGCTCCCGGGGTCACGTGGGGCGCGCGCTCTTAAAGGGACAGGCCTGGAAGTGAAGGGGGGGGGTGAGGAAATTTAAGGCGAAATTGGGAATCTGGGGAGGGAGCAACCGACACGCGGCCCGGGGGGAGTCTCCTGCTCTCCTTTGCCGTCACGTAGCTCCGTGACGCGGTGGCGATGTGGTTGATTAAGCGGTGTCACAGCAGGTGTGGACACAAGGGAAGCGAACTCAGGCCGGGGGCTGCTCTAATGAAGCCCTGGGCACCATCAGCCCTCTGTGGGGCAGCTTCGTGCTTCATGACGTCATTGCGCAGTCTCGTGACGTCACGGCGCCGCTCGTGGCCACCTGTGCCGCCGCGCCACACTCACCATGGCGCCCACCACGCTCAGCACGGGGCTGGCGCCACACCCAAGATGGCGGACGCGCCACACACCCCCCTCATTTCCGGGTGAGGCAGCGGCACTTCCGGCCGGCCCGGGATCACTTCCGGCGGCTCCGGGCTCTCTTCCGGCCATGGCGCCGAGCGTGGCGGAGCGGCTGCTGGAGCGGCTGGACCAGGCCGGCGGTTCCGGGGGGCTCTGCAGCGTCGAGGCCGCCGCCGAGCTCGGCGTGGACCACCAGACTCTCGTGGGCGCCGTGAAGAGCCTCCAGGCGCTGGGCGAGGTGCGGGCGGCGGGGCGCGGGGGAGCCCCCGGGCGCCGCTGCCGGTGCTGATGCCGGTGCCGGTGCAGGTGATCGAGGCGGAGGCGCGGACGGCGACGCGATGGGAGCTGAGCCCCGAGGGCCAGGAGGTGCTGCGGGACGGCAGCCCCGAGGTTCGGCTGTTCCGGAGCCTCCCCGAGGAGGGGCTGCCCCAGGGCGAGGCCATGGTGGGTACCGGGGGCACCGGAGCGGCCGCACCGGCGGCGGGCACCGCGTCCCTCACGGCCGCCGTGTCCCCGCAGAAGCTGCCCGGGGGATCCTTGGGGTTCAGCAAGGCCATGGCCAACAAGTGGGTGCGCCTGGATAAAGGAGCGGCCGGAGGTCCCCGAGTGCTGCGAGCCGTGAGTGGCCCGGGAGGGAGGGACGGGAGCACCGGGAATGGCCCGGGAGGGATGGACGGGGGGCACCGGGTACCGGGAGTGTCCCGGGGTGGATTCCCGGGGGTCCCCGGGAACCGGGAATGTCCCAGGAAGGGATTCCCGGGGGTCCCTGGAATGCAGGAATGTCCCAGGAAGGATTCCCGGCGGTCCCCAGGAACCGGGAATGTCCCTGGAAGGGATGGATGGGGGTCCCGGGGAACCGGGAATGTCCCGGGGGGGGATTCCCGGGGGTCCCTGGAATGCAGAAATGTCCCGGGGGGGATTCCCGGGGGTCCCCAGGAACCGGGAATGTCCCGGGAAGGGATGGATGGGGGTCCCTGGAATGCAGGAATGTCCCAGGAAGGATTCCCGGGGGTTCCCAGGAACCGGGAATGTCCCAGGAAGGGATTCCAGGGGGTCCCGGGGGTCCCTGGAATGCAGGAATGTCCCAGGGGTCCCCAGGAACCGGGAATGTCCCGGGAAGGGATTCCAGGGGGTCCCGGGGGTCCCCAGGAACCGGGAATGTCCCGGGAAGGGATTCCAGGGGGTCCCGGGGGTCCCCAGGAACCGGGAATGTCCCGGGAAGGGATTCCNCCCCAAACCCCTTTATCCCACCTCGGGTTTGGTGTCCTCGGGGTCGTCGATCTTGGCCCTCTCATCCCAATCCTCGGGTTTCTTGGCCTCGGGGTCTTTGATCTTTTTGGGGGGCAGGAAATCCCAATCCTCCTCCAGGCTCCCCGACTCCACGCGGGCGTTGTCGATCTTCACCTCGTACGTGTTGTCCGGCCGCACCACCAGCGTGTACAGGTGGGTGAACTCATCATCCTGGGGGGCGCAGGAGGGGGCTCAGCCAGGCTGGAGACCCCCCAAAATCTGGGGGAGACCCCTTCCCCACACCCACCTTGCAGCGGATATCTTTATTGATCAACACGTTCTTCCCTTTGTAATTAAAAATCACGTGGACCTTCTTGGTGCCTGGGCCGCAGATGTCGGGGCCTGGGCGGGTGGGACACACAGAGGGGTCAGCGAAGGGGTCCAGAGCACCCTGAGGGGGCTGAGGAAGAGGAGGAACACCCACCAAACATGATGTTGTACTCCGAGTCGCCGTGCATGTCCTCCTGGCTCAGGCTGGCCGGGAAGAGCTTGACGTAGCCGCCGCCGCAGTCGATGTTCTGCTCGTGCTTGACGGTGAACTGCACCACCAGCGTCTTGTCGCGGTTGCTGAAGGGCTCGAAGCGGGAGGACAGGGCGTAGAACCGGGCGTCCTGGCTCGTCTGGATCCCTGAGGGATGAGGGGCGTGGTGGGAAGGGTGGAAAATAAAATAAAACAAAACCCCCTCACCCTCCAGGTTCTTCCTCAGCCGCCCCGCTCACCTTTGTCCTTCTCGGCGTCGCCGTAAAATTTGCCGGCGGTGAGGACGAAGCGCCCGTAGTCGGGTTTGTGTTTGGATTCCACCCACCGGCGGGTCCAGGCCTCTGTGTGGGGGGAAAGAGGAAGCAAACTTGAGTCCTGCAGGCCTGCCCCCCAAAAAACTCCTGCTGCCCCCCCAGGAGCTCGGGGCGGGATGGATTTGGGGCTCCTGGGGGAAGGGAAGTGCTCCGGGAACCGGCTCCACGTGGGTGCTGCGCTCCTCAATGTTCTTTTCCTGCTGCTTTTCCTCTTTTCCTGCTTCTTTTCCTCCTCCTTTCCCTGCTTCTTTTCCTCTTTTCCTGCTGCTTTTCCTCTTTCCCTGCTGCTTTTCCTCCTTCTTTCCCGCTTTTCCTCCTTCTTTCCCGCTTTTCCTCCTTCTTTCCCTCCCTCTTTCCCTGCTTCTTTTCCTCCTTTTCTCCTTCTTTCCCTGCTTCTTTTCCTCCTTCTTTCCCTCTTTTCCACCTGCTCAGCTCTGCCTGGGGGCTGACCCTGAGCCCCCCTAAACTGTCCCACAGGTGACCCCCCCACCTTTCCTGCCCAGGGAGACACCTCAGACCCCCCATCCCACCTGTCCCCACACCCACCTGTCCCAAACACCCCCATCCCACCTGTCCCAAACATCCCCATCCCACCTGTCCCAACACCCACCTGTCCCCACACCCACCTGTCCCCACACCTGAGCAGGGGCCTCCTGCACCCCCCCCTCACCTCAGAGGGTCCCCCCATTCTCTCCCCTCACAGAACGATCCCGTCCCTTTTCCCCTCACAAATCACAGGAAGGTCCCACTACTCTCCCATCACATCCCCTATTCTTTCTATAAAATATTAAGATCTCTCCATTCTCCCCTAAAAGAACACGAGTGGGAGGGGGGGGTCACTCATTTCTCTCCCCTCAGAGAACACAAGGGGGTCCCCCATTTCTCCCCCCTGAAGTCACAGGGGGTGCCCCCATTCTCTCTCCTCACGGATGACAGGAGGATCCCCTCATTCTCCCCTCAGAAAAGACGGGGTGGTCCCTCCATTCTCTCCCGTCACAAAACACAAGAGGGTCCTCCCATTCTTTTGCCTCCCCCTCAGACTCCCCCCCAGCCTCCTCAGGCGCCGCCCCCCCAATTCCCCT
>NW_015379445.1:11971-13360 GCF_001522545.3 Parus major
CCCGGGGGTCCCCAGGAACCGGGAATGTCCCGGGAAGGGATTCCAGGGGGTCCCGGGGGTCCCCAGGAACCGGGAATGTCCCGGGAAGGGATTCCCGGGGGTCCCGGGGGTCCCCAGGAACCGGGAATGTCCCAGGAAGGATTCCCGGGGGTCCCGGGGGTCCCTGGGAACCGGGAATGTCCCAGGGGGGATGCCCGGGGGTCCCCGGGAAGCGGGCAGCGTTTGGGGAGGGGTCTCCCTGGATGTGGGGGGATGCCGAGGGTCCCTGCTGGGCCCCCCCAGGTGCCCTCGGTGCAGGACACGGTGCAGGAGCACCTGGGCCAGGTGAGGGCGGGGAGAGCCCAGGCCCTGCCCGAGCGCGACCGCGCCGAGCTCAAGAGGAGGAAGCTGCTCCTGGAAGTGTGAGTGAGAAAAAAAAATATCAAAAAAAAATTAATTAATATTTAAAAAATTAATAAATTAATATTTTATTACTTCTAGGCTGCTCAATTCTATTCGTTGATTAACATTTTTTTAATTGGCTGTGGATTTATCGGGTTTTCATTTCGGGTTTATCTTTATTCTTTACTCTTTTTCGTTATTTTTTTTATCAAATTGGGAATATCCAACTTCTCCAAGGGCCACAAACTCAAAACCCCCTCTGAGCCATTTTCAAACCCCTTTTTTCTTCCTTTTATTGAAGTTTATCGAGCTTAATCTCAACAAAATCAAACTTTAAGGGTCCAGTTAAAGACTCTGCACAAAACCCACGTGGGGGAAACCTTAAATAAAACAAACCCCGAGTTAATTAACGTAATTAACGCTAATTAAAGCCACCAACAATGATTCTGAATCCTTCCCAACGCCCCCTCAGGGTCCTCAAATCCTTCTGGATCCGCAAAGGCAGCGCCTTCAGCACGGCCGTGGCGCGGCCGGAGACGGAGCTGACCCCGGAGATGATCGCCACGTGGGTGACCCCCCCCGACCCCCCAGGAGCCGCTGTCACCTCGGGGTGACCCTGCTGTGACCCCCTGTCCCCTCCTGCAGAGGCTCCTGGCGCCGCCTGCCCTTCAAACCCTACAATTTCTCCTCTCTGGGGCTGCCCCCGGCCTGCGGCCACCTGCACCCGCTGCTGAAGGTGCGCTCGGAGCTGCGCCAGATCTTCCTGGAGATGGGGTGAGTTCATGGGGGGCTCAGGAATGGGGAGAGGGGTTTGTCCCCCCCGTTCTCAGGGGCTCCTGGACCCCCCCCAGGTTCACGGAGATGCGCACGGATAACTTTGTGGAGAGCTCCTTCTGGAATTTCGACGCGCTGTTCCAGCCGCAGCAGCACCCGGCGAGGGATCAGCACGACACCTTCTTCCTGCTGGGTGGGCACCTGCTGACCCCCTGACCCTCCCTCGGGACCCCT
>NW_015379445.1:15675-20965 GCF_001522545.3 Parus major
GAGGGTCTGGGGGCTCTGGGAGGGGTCTGGGGGCTTTGGGGGGATTACAGCCATGAGAGGGAACAGAGGATTTTTTGGGGGGATCAGTGAGTTTGGGATTCGGGGTGCTCACAGCTGAGCTCGGGAGGCTCAGCATTGTCGGGGGCGAGGCTCAGGGTGCCCGGAGCAGTTTGAGGGGGCTCAGAAGAATTCTGGGGAGGGGTCTCACGGTGTTTTCTCCCCTCCCCACGGCAGGAGAAGTTCACCCCGGTGAAATATTTCTCCATCGACCGCGTGTTCCGGAACGAGAGCCTGGACGCCACGCACCTGGCCGAGTTCCACCAGGTCGAGGGGGTGGTGGCCGACCGGGGGCTCACCCTGGGCCACCTGATGGGCATCCTCAGGCAGTTCTTCACCAAGCTGGGTACACGGCGGGGGGAACTGGGAGACCCCAGACCCATTTTCACCCTCCTGACCCCCGCCCTGCTCCTCTTTGTGCCCCCAGGGATCTCGCAGCTGCGTTTCAAACCCGCCTACAACCCCTACACGGAGCCCAGCATGGAGGTGTTCAGCTACCACGAGGGTGAGGAGGGGTCTTGGGGGGGCTTCTTTTAGGGGTGGGGGTCTCATCCTCGTTCACCTCGCGCCTCCCCCTCCCCAGGGCTGAAGAAATGGGTGGAGGTGGGAAACTCGGGGGTCTTCCGCCCCGAGCTGCTGCTGCCCATGGGGCTCCCCGAGAACATCTCCGTCATCGCCTGGGGGCTCTCGCTGGAGCGGTGAGTGGGGGTCGTTTGGGGTGGGGGGGACCCCCACTGTGGGACCCCCGCCCACCTCCTCATCCCATCTCCCCCAGCCCCACCATGATCAAATACGGCATCAACAACATCCGGGAGCTGATGGGGCACCGAGTCAACCTGCAGATGGTCTACGACAGCCCCATGTGCCGCCTGGACGTGTGACCCCCACCCCTCTTCTTCCTCCTCCTCCTCCTCCTCCCCGGGGGTCCCCTCATTTTGGGGAGGGGTCTCATCCCCGGGGGTCCCCGTCCCCAATAAAGCGCTGTGCCCTATGTGTGTCTGTGTGTGTGTTCTGGGGAATGGGAGAGGTGTGGGGTGGAGTTTATTGTTACCTCATGGCTTCTCACGGCGCTGGAGACCCCCGGGACCCCCGGGACCCCCGGCCGGGACCCCCGGGACCCTCGCCCGGGCCTTCCCGCCTTTCCCGCCGCTGCCTTCTGCTGGCCGGTGATTGGCCCGCGGAGCTGTCGATCATCCCCCGGTCCCCCTTAATGCTCCAATCAGCAGCGCCGATGTGCGAATGGCGGGCTCTGATTGGGAGGCGGGGGTTCCCGCCCAGCAGGCTGCCGTGAGGGCGGTGTGAGGGGAGGCTGAGGTGTCCCGGGTATGGCCCCCGCCATCGCGGCCCCGCGCCCCCAACCCACCCCCGGCACCCGGCCCGAGCCGGACTTAGTGCCCCCAACCCACCCCCGGTACCCGGCACGACCTCGGGACCCCGGCCCGAGCCAGGCTTAGTGCTCCCAACCCACTGCCGGGACCCTCTCTTGGGTCGGGCATTGCGCCCCGGACCCCGGCCTGGGGCGGGGGCTGCAGCAGCCCCATCCCAGCGGGCCCAACTCGGGGGTCCTTCCCCTGCAGCTCCCCGGAGCGAGAATGTCTCGGGAGGAGCCTGAGGGTCCCGAGCTGGAGGTAGCAGCGGGCGACAACCCCTTCCCGGAGGGACCGGGTGCGGACGAGCCCCCCGGCAAGGACCCAGACTGGTACCCCCTTCACCCTGCGCCGCGATTTTGGGTGAAAATGGAGAAAAAAGAGCCGTGGGGGATGCCCGAGTGGTGCGGGGAGGGGAGACACGCATGTCACCACGAGTCAGAACGTTAATTAGAGGGTAATTCTCAATTAACGGGACTGGCAGTGCTGTCGCACCCCGTGGAGGGGGGATCCCTGTCCCCATGCGAGCCATGCCCGTGATGGGGCGGAGATGTCCCGAACCCTGTCCCCGTGCGGTCCCTGTCCCGAATCCTGTCCCTAACCCTGTCCCTGTCCTTAACCCGGTCCCTGTCCTTAACCCGGTCCCTGTCCCTAACCCGGTCCCTGTCCAGAGCCCGGTCCCTGTCCCGAACACGGTCCCTGTCCCAAACCCGGTCCCTGTCCCGAGCCCGGTCCCTGTCCTTAACCCGGTCCCTGTCCCGAACCCGGTCCCTGTCCCGAACCCGGTCCCTGTCCCTAACCCGGTCCCTGTCCCGAGCCCGGTCCCGAACCCGGTCCCTGTCCCTAACCCGGTCCCTGTCCCGAGCCCGGTCCCGAACCCGGTCCCTGTCCCTAACCCGGTCCCTGTCCCGAACCCGGTCCCGAACCCAGTCCCTGTCCTTAACCCGGTCCCGAACCCGGTCCCTGTCCTTAACCCGGTCCCTGTCCCGAGCCCGGTCCCTGTCCCTAACCCGGTCCCTGTCCAGAGCCCGGTCCCTGTCCCGAACCCGGTCCCTGTCCTAAACCCGGTCCCTGTCCTAAACCCGGTCCTGGTCCCTGTCCCGAGCCCGGTCCCTGTCCCGAGCCCGGTCCCTGTCCTTAACCCGGTCCCTGTCCTTAACCCGGTCCCTGTCCCTAACCCGGTCCCTGTCCCGAACCCGGTCCCGAACCCGGTCCCTGTCCTTAACCCGGTCCCTGTCCAGAGCCCGGTCCCTGTCCCAAACCCGGTCCCTGTCCTAAACCCGGTCCCTGTCCTAAACCCGGTCCCTGTCCTAAACCCGGTCCCTGTCCCGAACCCTGTCCCTAACCCTGTCCCGAACCCGGTCCCTGTCCCGAACCCGGTCCCTGTCCCGAACCCGGTCCCTGTCCCGAACCCGGTCCCTGTCCCTAACCCGATCCCTGTCCCTAACCCGGTCCCTGTCCTAAACCCGGTCCCTGTCCTAAACCCGGACCCTGTCCCGAACCCTGTCCCTGTCCCTGTCCCGAACCCTGTCCCTAACCCGGTCTCTGTCCCGAGCCCGGTCCCTGTGTGATCCGTGCCGCTGATGGAGGGGTCCCTGTCGCAGTGGGGTCCATGGGATGTCCCCCTCCCCTCCCCGCACCGCTGAGGGCGGCTCCCGTGTTCCTGCCGAGGCCGGACTCGGAGCTAGGGCTGGGTCCCCGCGCCTCCGAGTTCTTCGCCTCGCTGGAAGCCGGCGTGGGGAGGCTGCAGCAGCGGGCGCAGGACCTCTGCAACCGCGTCAACGACAACCGCAAGGAAGACCAGATGCTGCTGAGCAGCCTCAGGGAGACCCTCCTGCTGAAGGTAGGACCGGAGGGGGCTGCCAGGTTCCTTCCCTTCCCTCCCGGGGCACGGGGGATCGCGTTGTTCCGCCCGGTTTGACGGGAGAAGGGAGGCAGAGCCCGGGCAGGGGAGGCAGCTGCGGAGCCCGGCCGGGGGGAGCCCCCCGAGCCCCCTCGGGGGTGGCCGCAGCTGCCTCCGGCCCCGCTTCCAGCGGCCCCCGATGTCCCCCCGATGTCCCCCCCTTGTCCCCACGCTGCCCTCTCGCCGGACTTCGCTCCCGCCGATGTCTCCACAGCCGGGGGGTGGGGGGCGGCCGGGGGGGTCCCCAGGCCCCCGCGCAGATGGCGGCCCGGCCTGGCAGCTGCGGCCCGCGCTGACCCGGTGCTCGGTGGCCACCGCGACCGGCGCCGCGGCTACCGGGGCGCAGCTGGCGGCGGCCGGGCCAGGCCGGGAGCGGTGCCAGCGCGGGCGGGCGCAGCTGCCCCCCCGGCCCCGGGGACGGCGGCCGTGCCAGCGCCGGGACGAGCCGCAGCCCCGCTCGGGCAGGTCTCGGAGCTGGCGGAGCAGCTGGAAGAGCGGCTCTTCCACAACTACGGCTACCACAACGAGCTGATCCAGGAGCGGCTGCGGGCTCTGACCGAGGTGATGGAGAGCATGGAGGAGATACAGGCGGAGCTGCGCGATATCTGCCGCACGGTTGAGGAGGTTTATCGGGATCTCTGCCTGCAGCCCGAGGCCTGAGAGCACCCCCAGACACCCACAGGACCGCAGGGTTGTGCCGGGCCAAAGGGGGATTTTGACCCCAAGGGCTTTTCTGTTGCTGTTGATGGTTGGAACAAATAAAAGGCTGAAGCCGTCCCAAAAGCTGGATGTGGAGGGGCTGCACTGAGTGGCACCCCCCGAGGGCTGAGCTGGGTCCTGGCAGGTTAATTAACGCTGACGAGCAGGGCTGGCATGGAGGGGGTGTCCCACCGTTTATTGGCCACGGGGATGGCGAAGGCACCGGGATGGCACCGGACACGAGGCCCAGCACCAATGGCATCCCCTGAGTGTCACCGAGTTGGTGACAGGAGGTTTGGTTGGTGACACCGGGTCCCACCAGTGACACTGGCTTGGGGTGACCCTGAGTCCCATTGGTGACGTGAGGTTTGGCCGGTGACACAAAGTCCCGTCAGTGACACCGGATCCCTTCTGGGGACACCCGGGTCCGGTTGGTGACACCGAGTCCTGTCAGTGCCACCATCTCCTCACATCCCTTCCCACGAGGAGCAGACCCTGTCCCCAACAGTGCCACCGTGTCCCCACTGCCGTGTCCCCGCTGCCGTGTCCCCTCTACGTCCCCTTGGCCGGGGCGAAGGCCTGGACGCCGGTGATGGCGCGGCCCAGGATCAGCGCGTGGATGTCGTGGGTGCCTGCGGGGATCACCACACCTCAATCCCAACCCCAACAACCCCCCGAACCCCTCGGGGACCCCTCGGGGACCCCTCGGGGACCCCCTCCCCGCCGTACCCTCGTAGGTGTTGACGGCCTCGAGGTTCATGAGGTGCCGGATGACGTGGAACTCGTCGCAGATCCCGTTTCCCCCCAGCATATCCCGCGCGTCCCTGGCGATGCTCAGCGCCTTCCCGCACGAGTTCCGCTTCAGCATCGACACCATCTCGGGGGCAGCCCTGTGGGGACACGGATGGGGACACTCTGAGCCTCTCCAGGACCCCCCCGGGCCCCCCCTGGGGACAGTGCCACCCACCTGCCCTCGTCCTTGAGGCGGCCGAGGCGCAGGCAGGCGTGCAGCCCCAGCGTGATCTCCGTCACCATGTCCGCCAGCTTCTTCTGCACCAGCTGGTTCCGGGCCAGCGGGCCCCCAAACTGCTTCCTGCGGGCCAGGGGAGGGGGGCAGCGAGGTTTGGGAGGGTTTTGGGGGGTTTGGGACCCCCCCAAAGCGCCCCCAGCCCCCCTCGTTACCTGTCGAGCACGTATTGCCGCGCCGTCTCCAGACAAGCCTCGGCGGCGCCCAGCGCGCCCCAGGCGATGCCGTACCGCGCCT
>NW_015379445.1:21355-22505 GCF_001522545.3 Parus major
CATCCCGCTGGTGCCACTGGGACCCCCCACATCCCACTGGTGTCACTGGGATCCCCCACATCCCGCTGGTGCCACTGGGACCCCTCCCATCCCGCTGGGACCCCTCCCATCCCGCTGGTGCCACTGGGACCCCTCCCCATCCCGCTGGGACCCCTCCCCATCCCGCTGGGACCCCTCCCCATCCCGCTGGGACCCTCCCCAGGGTGGCTCCCCCCTTACCGCCAGGCCCTCGGCGTTGGGCAGCAGGTTCTCCTCGGGCACCTCCACGTCATCCAGGAGGATCATCCCGGTGGTCGAGGCTCGCAGGGAGAACTTGCCCTCGATTTTGGGGGTGCTGAGCCCGGGGGTCCCGCGCTCCACCAGGAAACCCCGGACCCGCCCGTCCTCCTCGCACTTGGCCCACACCACGCACAGGTCGGCTATGGGCGAATTGGTGATCCTGGGGAGGGGGTTTGGGGCGGGAGGGTCAAGGGGGAGCTCTGGGGGTCTCCCCCATGGCCCCCTCCCCTCAATTTCGAGGCTCACCAGGTCTTGGAGCCGCGCAGGGTGTAGGTGCCGGAGCTGGGGTTGTGCCGTGCCCGCGTCTCCATCCGCCCCGGGTCGCTCCCGTGGTTGGGCTCCGTCAGCCCGAAGCACCCCACAATCTCCCCCCGAGCTGGGGAGGGGGCGTCAGGGACACCCCTCAGGACCACCCCCACAGAGCCCACTCCTCCTCCAAACCCCGCAGCGCTGCCTCGCACACCCCCCAAACTCCCCTCCACCCCGCAGACCCCCAATCCCGCCCCCGCTGCCCCTTCCCCGCGGCGGGGGTCTCACCGAGGCGCGGCAGGAAGCGTTCGCGCTGGGCGGGGGTCCCGTAGGCCCACAGGGGGTACATGACGAGGGAGGACTGCACGCTGAGCACGGAGCGGTAGCTGCTGTCCACCCGCTCCAGCTCCCGCGTCACCAAACCGTAGCCCACCGACGTGGTGCCCGCACAGCCGTACCCTGCGTCACACACCCAGGGTCACTCGGGGTCACCCAGAGACCCCCAGAGACCCCCCAGGGTCACTCAGAGTCACTCAGGGATGCCCACGGACCCCCAGGGTCACTCAGGGACACCCAGAGACCCCCCCAGGGTCACTCAGGGACACCCAGAGACCCCCAAAGA
>NW_015379446.1:0-1072 GCF_001522545.3 Parus major
GAGGTCACAGACACTGAGTTCCTGAGCAGTGCCATGGCAGAAGCTCTGGATGACCTGAGGGACAGGCTCAGGAAAGAATTTGCTGGTGCTGATATGAGCTCGTTGGCAACACAGCCTCACACCATCCTGGTGGAGCAGTTTTCAGGGTGCTGGGAGAAGTGTCCCTTTTGTAAGGCTGTCTGCACAAACACCATACAGGGACATGATGGAGACCATCAAGCGGTCTTCCATCGCCCACGAGCTTTAGTGGGAGCCACGTTGTTTATACCGGTATTTCCTGGCTTCGATTTTAATACACGCAGACTTAGCATTGATATTTGTTCCAGCGTTGTTGCAAGTGACATGGAATTCAAATTAGATGATGGCCGATGGATTCGTTACCAATTATATCGTAAGGCAGGACCTCCTTATTCCAATTGGAACATTCTTCCTGATTCATCAACGTTGGCATACTGGAAATGGTTTGTTTGTCGTTTCAGGACACAGCTGGAAGCTTTGTTCAAGAGAAAATTTCAGGCTGAAGGAAAAATCCCTGAGGCATGGCAGAGAATTACCAAACAGGAAGCACTGGCCGAGCTGGACAGGCATTAGGCCACATCCATGGGAAGGAAGAACCACAGGGGCTTTGCAGTTTAGGAGAACTTTGTAGCAGGCTCACCACAAAGTCAGTTACAATGATGATGTTCTCAAGCCCAATGAAGACAATGGTATCCAACTGCTCCCATGTTTGGTGAAATAAGGCATTTTACTGTGGCTGTTGCTCAGGAACTCCCTTGCTTGATGAGAAAGCCAAAATCCATTTGCCTTCTTGCCATAAACATTTCCCTCTGCTTTGTCCTAGCGCCAAACCAAAGCCCCTCCTTGCGGCGATCGGCCTCGTGGCCAAGCCTGAGCCTGAGGGCCAGGGCAAGGGCAGAGGAAGCACTCAGAGCACCCCTTGGATCAGGTGCTGTGACACAGGAAGAGACAGTGCCCCCAAGGCAGTTTTCCTGCAGCAAGGAGGTGTCCTGCTCTGAGAAAGAGCTGCAGGACCTGAGGCCATCTCCACGCTGTCTGCAAGCTGGGCTGCTTG
>NW_015379446.1:4317-6127 GCF_001522545.3 Parus major
GCTTCCTGAGACAGTGGAATTTCATCACCAGCATCTGGAGGAAGAGGGCAACTCTCAGGTGACACTGGCAGGATAGGCCCCCTCACAGAAGGAGCAGTCACAGAGGGAGGAGGAGACAAAGGGGACACTGCCACAGAGGGCGGGTCGGCTGCTGGAGCAGAAGCCGTGGCCCAGACTGGGGAAGTGGTGATGGCGGTTTCTGCTTCTCTGCCGGTTTGTACTCGTAGCAAAGAGTCCCAAAGTAACCGGCATGTCATAAGCGACCCTGAAGCTATTTCGTTTACTGTCGTCGCTGCCTCCCACAACAAATGCCCTGCTGCTTCCCGTGTTCCAACAAAAAACACAGTCCATGTGCTCGCGCTCACGATATTCTTTTTACAGCACATGAGCAAGGCGTGTAGTGCCCGCTCTTCACTCTTAACACTGTAATAAATGGAGATGATTCATGCTAACTAAAATTGTAACTATTTAGAAGGTTATTATTATAAAGTAACAAAGCGAATTAGTATTACAAAACAGATGGACCCCTTAAGAGGTGTTATATGTGAGAAGAATGATAGGTTTGTCTTCACAAACAGGCTGTGGGTCTGCTGGTTAGATGCAGCTATCAGTGAGAGACAACAGAAACAATGGGATGGATTCCACTAAAAGATGAAAGAGGCACCGAAAGAGCACCATGAATTCCACAAAAGTTAAGGATTAGGAAGGAATTATGCATTGGGGGCAGGTAAAGGTATCGCAGGTATCAGGCGTTCTGGGAAGTCTGTACCTCTCAAGTACCTCAGCCTATGGGGAAAGAGAGAAGGGACAAGCGTGCGAGAAATTGGGATAAAAAGGAGGCTGCGCCCTCCAAAAATTTGAGATACCCCAGGGGAATGCCCCATGGCCTCTCCTTTTATTCAAATAAAGAAGAAGGACTCCTCTGTATCCTTTTTGGACATAAACCTCTGGTGTTTGTGGATTAATTTTCCTGATAATTTTTGGGGGCTCGTCCGGGAGATTTCCACCGTCCAGGGCGGTGGGCAGTGAGCAGAGCTGAAGGCGCTTCACCCAGTTTCGGTGATCAGCTCCCCTTGGTGGCCGCCAGCACCGGGCAATCGATTGGGTTCCCAAGACTGTCCAGGAGACAGACTAGTGGTGGACCAGGGGGGTCCGTGAAGAGTCCACAGGGAAGGAACACTGAAAATCTCACCAGTGAGTAAAATGGGATCTTCGGGGAGCAAGCCTGGGAGGGCACCCAGGGAGGGTTGCACAGGCAAGCCTGGGAGGGTACCCATGGAGGGTATCAAGGGTACAGCCGGGAAGGGATCCCAGCAAAAGGGATGACGATCCCATAATACCCCTGGAGAGTCCCTTGGGGAGAATGCTGAAATCTTGGGACAGATTATGCATTCACACAGAGGTAACTATGGAGATGGTGGTAAAATATTGTTATTATGTATGGCCAGAGTATAAGTTGCCGAATGGGCTTATATGGCCACCTTAGAAAACAGAATTCATTTGTGTTGAGTTCTGTGAAGGTATCTAGAGGAGAATTGGAAAGGATGGATTGAAAGGGAATGTGGATTGATATGGTTTAAACAAACAAGAGAAATCTATGTGTTAAGAAAAAAAGGAGAAAAGGAAAAAGGGGGGGAAGAAGAAAACAGTGAAGATTAAAATGTTTTTCAGCACCTTCTCCCATCTTGTCCTCCAGTGTTACCAGCTGACCCAGGGCCAGCTGCAGGTCCCTGTATCCTCACCTTCCAGAGCAAAGGGATCAGGGAAATGCTGCTCCACCTGAGAATAACAGTGGTGTAGGGGGAAGGGA
>NW_015379446.1:8917-11964 GCF_001522545.3 Parus major
GTGTTGCTGACTACAGAAACAGCCGTCAAGACAGCTGAACACGGATGGACACATCACACTCGGGTCAAAGTCTCTAAAGCTCCAGAGATTTGGACATCTCAACTGGAGGAGAAGGATGGGAAGCCGCGACTGACACTCCACAGGAGTGGACTGGAGCAGTAGCCGTGTGTTGACATCGGGAGAAGCCCTGAGTGCCTACCCACAGACTGCCTGCTGAAATATTCTGTTTGGGCCTCCCTACTCTCAAATCTCCAGACAGTGAGAACCAATCCATGCTGTCATTGCTTTCTTTATGCTAAGCTGTTCCTGTGCTTTCACTTGCCACAGGTGGTGTAGAAGACAACGTGAAATTGAAAATTAGAAATTGGATTATAACACTATTAGAATGTTTCTCTTAATAATTTTACCTTTATATTTTCAGTTAAGTTGGAGCCTAAAGTGAGAAAATAATTTTTTTACTTTAGGAGAACAAGTAGCAAAGACCTTTAACCTTAAGAACTGTTAGGTCTGCGGAAGGCCAGGAAGATCTGAAAGCTGGCCATGGGTAGCCAGCCCAGTCGAGCCTAAATGGTGGGTTAGCACCCTGAGTGAAGTCCATAATGGAACAGGATTTTAGGACAAAGAAGAAAGTCCATAGCAGCTTCATTCTTCTAAAAGAGGCATTTATTGCCTAAACAGAACAGGAAGCACATATGTGAGAAAGAGTGTTTGTAACTGGACTTTATCTTTGGGTTTAGATTGTTAGACCCCCAACTGCCCTCCTTATGACTGTTCCAGATATCAAGGCAGATGGAATCAAACGCATGTTAAGCTCACTAATGGTAGCTGGGTAAGGTGTTCCTTCCATAATTACCAAAAAGATTTTGAAAGCTGTAAAGCAGTGGGGAAAGATAAATTTTTTAACCCTTTATTTTTAAGCTGCCCCCGAGATAATTCCACAAGAAGGAGACACGTTGTCCGAGACTATCAGTGGAAATAGCAACACCAGAATGGAACTCGAACACTCTTCAGTAAGTTCTGGTCCAGATCTAATAAAACAGATCTGGGATGTGATTGCAAGTGGAAACCTCATGTAAGAGCTTGAAAATGTAAATATTGTGATTCTTATGGCAAGGCAACTATTGTAGGTGGCCCACTGGCCCTGGAAGCAAGCTGTATTTTGACCCACCAGTTGATGACGAAAATTGGAAAGGTCCCTTCGCTAATGGGACCTGGGCTCTAAAAGGGCATTACTGGATTTGTGGCCAAAATGCTTACCGCAGGCTACCCCCAAACTGGTCAGGAATATGTTATGTGGAGTATATTAGACCATTGTTCCTTCTACTACCACAAGTTCAAGAAAATCAGTTAGAAATCAAAGTATATGATGATCTAATTAGAGAAAAGCGGTCCATTGATACATCTCTGGTTAGAAAGAGCACCCAAAAGTGGGGAAAAGATAAATGGCCACCTGAACGAATCATACAACACTATGGACCAGCTACCTGGAACCCAAATGAATTAATATCAGGTGCCAGAGAACCCATTTATAATCTAAATCGGATAATTAAGTTGCAAGCTGTCTTTAAAATAATAATCAACCAGACAGCTACAGCTCTTGACCTTCTTGCTGACCAGTCTACTCAGATGAGAAATGCAATATTTCAACATNTGTGGGGAACATCCCCACCAGTCTGTAGTTTGTTGTAGCCTTAAAGCAAATTCTGTAGCTGCAACCTTGTGAAGATAGTGTCCTGTGGAAAGCCTGGGTATTTGTCATGCACGTCCTCTGTGGAAGTTATGAAAAAAAAAAACTTTAAAAGAAAGTATTTTGTTTCTTTCCTTAATAGAAGTTTTAAATGTTAAAAGTTATAAAATGTTATAAATATTAGAGTTTTCTTAATAGAAGTTAATTTGTTAGTCACATCCCTATGCCTAAGATGGACTTGATGCAAAAATTGAGATAGAGAGTAGTTAGTTACTAAAAAATAAAGAAATGTAATGTAATTGGTTTAAAGCAGTGGCATTACTTGCTGCTGAACTAAATCATGTCTACACAAAGTCACCTGTTTTGTTTGAGCAAACTTCACAAAAGAAAAATGTTAAGAGAGTTTGCTCCAGAAGTTAAGTTATTGCAGTATGCAGATAATTAGCTGTTATCAAAGAAACTGTGGGGAGAGGTTTATTAACCTGCAGAAGAAAAACGTTAGCTCATGAGAATTTAATCTCCTGCCTGTTAGAAGTGGTGAATTTGCCAAAAGAAGTAGCAATGATGCACATTAAAAGGCACCAGGCAGGGTGCTCAAAAGAAGCAAGGAGAAGCAGACTGGTTGATGAAGAAGCGAAAAGCTGCATTGTTGCAGGAAGTTTCTAAGATATTTCCCTTGCTCCCAGTAGCTGTCCCCTTGCCAGAAAAGTTGTCTTTTCCACTAGAAGACCTTGAGATAGTTGTGGAGAGTGAGGCAAAGGGAAAAAGAAGTGATTAATTTGCAAAAGATAGTGAGCAGATGCTGAGAGTTCTGACATCACAGTTGCTAAAGCAGCTTCATGGGGGAAGTGCCGAGGCTCCCGAGAGAGAACAGAAGCCTTCCTCAAAATGTATGCTGCTGTGCGTCTTTTTGCTCTGGCAAAACGAGCTGTTGATTGTTGTTTGATTTGTGCTAAGACAAATAACAAAGTTACAAAAAACTTGCCAGGGGAGGAGGGGGCCTTGGGCTGTAAGTCCCTTCCAGAGATACCAAGTGGATTTTCCTGAGATGCCCCGGGTGAAGAGATTTAAATATCTTTTAGTAATAGTATGTTAATTATGAGTAACCAGAAGTGTTCCCAGGTGTTTTCGCAACTACAGGGTCAGTTATTAAAGTCTTTTTTAGAACAAGATCAGGTCGAGTTGAAAAAAATGAACGGAGAAATAGAGAAGCATCTTCTAAAGCTGGTGATAGAAACTGATATGCCATGGGTGCAGCTCTTGACACTAACTTTAGCAAGAGTAAGAGCCAGACCGAAGAGAGATATTCAACTATCTCCCTTTGAACTGATGTTTAAAATTCCTTATCCTTGTAATTCTC
>NW_015379446.1:14426-15455 GCF_001522545.3 Parus major
ACACTATGAATTCCATAAAAGTTAAGAAGGGATTATGCATTGTGGGGGGGGTGGGGAAGGTATCTCTGCTAGTATCAGGCGTTCCAGGAAGTCTGTACCTCTCAAGTACCTCAGCCTATGGGGAAAGAGAGAAGGGACAAGCGGCCGGGAATAAGGATAAAAAGGAGGCAGCGCCCTCCAAAAATTTGAGAGAGACCCCAGGGGAGTGCCCCATGGCCTCTCCCTTTATTTGAATAAAGAAAAAGGACTCCTCTGTCTCCTTTTTGGACATCAACCTCTGGTGTTTGTGGATTAATTTTCCTGACAGTTGGAAAAGACCTCCAACATCCACAAGTTCCACCTCTCACCCAAAAACTTTTTCAGCCCAAACCAGGCAGCAGCAGCTTCACTTTGACACTGCTGCAGGAAAACAGGACCTACAGGAAAGCAGTAGCTGATGCCCCATTGCCCCCTGAAAAGAGGAAGAAGCTCCCTCCAAAAGAGCCGGGGCTGGAGGGGCTGTGCAGAACTGATACATGACGTAACAGGAGAGAAAGTTATGGAGGATGAATTTCTGCATAAATTCATCCCTGAGACTGGTGCTGTGCTCCCCTGCTCCTTTTCCTGATGGAGCACCAGCCCCAGGAAGGGCTGAGAGCCTCACCTGCCCTCCAGGTACCATCACAGCAGGTAAAAGGTCTGTGCAAGAGCTGAGAGTTCTCTGAGAAGCAGCTCAAACCACGGCTGGTGAAGAAATCGGGCTCGAACTCAAATAATTGGACTCCAAAAGAGTGGTTTCGTTTTCACACTCGGCTTCTGTCAAAAGCGTGATTTCCTGGAATTGCCCCACTGCCTCTAGAAGAGGAAGCGGCACCCATCGGGGAGCCGGGGCTGCTTAAAGAGGGGCTGGGATCGGCTTCTGGCATCCCGGGAGCTGCGGGGCTCGGAGGGAGAAGGAGAGAAGGTAGGGCCCTGGGGAGGAGCTGTGCGGCCGGGAGCAGCGGGGAGCGGGATCTTGTTGCTCTCGTGCCTCCTGTTGCGGTGTTTTGG
>NW_015379446.1:16620-18535 GCF_001522545.3 Parus major
TTTCTCACAAGAAAACTATTTCTGCTATAGTTTTCTATTGCCCTGATGTCAGCTGCCCTGAAATCTGTCATCAGAGTTTACTCCTCCCATTTCACCTCACTCTGAGGTGTGTATGGGCCATGGGGTTAGGGATGTCATTTTAAGGATGAGTTATTCAAAGGCAAAAGTCTTCTTCATCTGTCTCTGTGAGCTCTACTAGAAAACAGTTTTCTCATTGCTCCACAAGGCTTCAAATCTTCCAGCACTTCACTGTATCACAATTACTCTACTTTTTACTCAAAATTTACACTTTGAACACTCCATTCCTCCCTACATACATTATCATGAATTAAAGGAGTTCTTTCAGGACTTTATTGTCCATTTCCATAGCTTTAACAGAAAAATATTTCAGCTTATAAAGCATCTCCTTATTTTCTACCTTTTCTGAAGCTTAATTCTTTTCTTCACTGTCTCTGATCATTTATAAAGTCTCTTTACATGTTGATCACTCTCTTTTTTCTCTCCCTGGATAAAAGGATTAATCTGCAAGTCTCATCTGGGTAATGAAAAGTTTAAAATCTTGCCCAGGCTTTGTAGATGGTTCTGTGATCTCTGCCGGTGCAGGAGCTGGAGCTGTCTGCGATAGAAAATTCCTCATGGCTGCTCTGGAGAGTGTAATCACTGTCTCAGCTTGCCGCAGGTCTAGAGCTTTTTCCTTTCTTTACTTGGCAGTTTTTGGTGAATTCCGTCATGGCTAAAACTGCAGCTGAGCCGGAGACCGGCTTGGCCCAGCCAGAGCCCGGGACAAGCCCCCTGCAGGCCCCCATCTCTCGGCCGGAAGACGCGGCAGGCTCAGCCCAGCCCCCACCCGGCCGCATGGCAGGGCAGAGAACGGGAGGTCAGCCGGAGATCTGTTACCTATCACAGCCAGGAAACAAAAAGCGCTAAGAGTGCTCTGGCTTTACATCTTAAGGCAGGGTTCACAAGTTGATCCCACTTTTCAATGGTCAAAACTGCTGTCAATTCTCAGTAATGACTGATAATTGGTCAGGAGAAAAGACTCCCATCAGTCCCCAGCAACTTCAACTTCCTTAGCTCTCAAAACCACCTTAAAGGTAAAGCCACCTCACAACAGGCCCTTGGATGCTGGTGTCTGCTGGGAAGCCAAGGCTGGGAGCAAGGGGAGCATCTGCTGAGAGGTGGGTGAGGGGAATCAGAGCCCACAGGCCTTGCACAGATTGCCCAAATCGGCAGGAACTCCCCAGGGAAAGCTGCCCCTGAAGGCTCTGGAAGGCTGCAGGGGCCCTTGGATCTACCCCTGAGTCCAAGCCCCTGAGATCAACACCTGTGCTGGTAAGGGAGTTGTGGCCTTGGTGGGACCGAAGATGAATGGTCAGAAGGATTTTTTACAAGGAATAAATCTTTCCAGTATCCAAGTGAACTGAGACTTGGGAGAGTTTTCAGGATTGTGTGATAGTGTCAAAAACCTCAAAGGCTGAAAGGCAGGTATCCAGTGAAAGGGCCAGGTCAGTTAGGGTGAGACTCATGGAATGATGGAATGGCCTGAGTTGGGAGGGACACACCAGGGTCCTGGGAGAAGCAGGATCGAAAGCTTTAATGAAAACCAAATTGCTCTGATTAACTGTCTGTCCTTGATGAACTCCATGGGTTAATGTGCAGTGAGTAATGAATGAGTGAATGAGTGGTGAGTGTGTGGTGCCCTAGGGGGAGCATGTGAGGACTGCTTCTCATTACTGAGTGCAGCAGGCTGGGCCAGGCAGCAGAAATTTAGGGTGAGGAGCAAAACTTTCCCTCCTGATTCCGTAGTGGCTGTGACTCACGACTGCCTGGTCCTTTCGGGGGTTTTCAATCAAAAGTGACCAGCAGTGATGGACCTGGTTTAAAAGAAAGGTGTCTGCCAAGGAAGGCGGAGACC
>NW_015379447.1:0-1045 GCF_001522545.3 Parus major
GGATGGATCCATGGATGGAGGGAGGGATCCGTGGGATGGAGGGATGGGATGGGTCCATGGATGGAGGGATCTGTGGATGGATCCATGGATGGAGGGATCTGTGGATGGATCCATGGGATGGATCCATGGATGGACAGATGGATCCATGGATGGACAGATGGACCCATGGATGGATGATGGATCCATGGATTCATGGATGGAGGGATGGGATGGATCCATGGATGGACGGAGGGATCCATGGATTCATGGATGGAGAGATGGATGGATGGATGGATGGATGGATGGATGGATGGATCCATGGAAGGACAGATGGATCCACAGATTCATGGATGGAGGAATGGATGGATAATGGATGGATGGATCCATGGATGGAGGAATGGATGGATGGATGGATGGAAGGAGAGATGGATCCATGGATGGACGGAGGGATGGATGGATGGATGGATCCATGGAGGGCTGATGGATCCATGGATTCATGGATGGAGAGATGGATGGATGGATGGATGGATCCATGGATGGAAGAATGGGATGGATTCATGGATGGATCCATGGATGAATGGAGAGATCCATGGGATGGATCCATGGATGGATAAATCCATGGATGGATGGATGGAGGAATGGGATGGATCCATGGAAGGACAGATGGATCCATGGATTCATGGATGGAGAAATGGATGGATGGATGGATGGATGGATGGATGGATGGATCCATGGATGGAAGAATGGGATGGATTCATGGATGGATCCATGGATGAATGGAGAGATCCATGGAATGGATCCATGGATGGATAAATCCATGGATGGATGGAAAGATCCATGGATGGACAGATGGATCCATGGATGGACAGATGGATCCATGGATGGATGATGGATCCATGGATTCATGGATGGAGGAATGAATGGATCCATGGACAGATCCATGGATGGATGGATGGATCCACAGAAGAATGGATCCATGGATGGAGGGATGGATCCACGGATGAACAGATCCATGGAGGGATGGAAGGAGGGACAGATCCAAGGATGAACCGATGGATCCACGGGA
>NW_015379447.1:1569-3198 GCF_001522545.3 Parus major
CCAATTCCGGACCCAATCCTGATCCAATCCCGAATCCAGTTCTGAATCCAATCCTAAATCCAGTCCTGGAGCCAATTCCGGACCCAATCCTGACCCAATCCCAAATCCAATCCGGAATCTGATCCCGGAGCAGGTCCTGGAGCCAATTCCGGACCCAATCCTAAATCCAATCCCGAATCCAATCCTGAATCCAGTTCTGGAGCCGGTCCTGGAGCCAGTTCTGGACCCAATCCCGATCCAATCCCAAATCCAATCCAGAATCCGGTCCTGGACCTGGTCCTGGAGACAATTCCGGACCCAATCCCGAATCCAATCCGGAATCCGGTCCTGGAGCCAATTCCGGACCCAATCCTGATCCAATCCCAAATCCAATCCTAAATCCGGCCCTGGAACAGGTCCTGGAGCCAATTCTGGACCCAATCCCGATCCAATCCTGAATCCAATCCCAAATCCGGTCCTGTAGCCAATTCTGGACCCAATCCCGATCCAATCCCAAATCCAATCACAAATCCGATCCTGGACCCGGTCCTGGAGCCAATTCTGGACCCAATCCTAAATCCAATCCCGAATCCAATCCTGAATCCAGTTCTGGAGCCGGTCCTGGAGCCAGTTCTGGACCCAATCCCGATCCAATCCCGAATCCAATCCAGAATCCGGTCCTGGACCTGGTCCTGGAGACAATTCCGGACCCAATCCCGAATCCAATTCTGAATCCAATCTGGAATCAGGTCCTGGACCCGGTCCTGGACCCGGTCCTGGAGCCAATTCCGGATCCAGTCCCGGATCCGGTCCCAAATCCAATCCTGAATCTGGTTCTGGATCAAATCCTGGATCCAATCCTGGAGCCAAATCCAGACCCAATCCTGGATCCAATCCTGGATCCAGTCCTGGATCCTGTCCTGGAGCCAGTCCTGGAGCCAGTCCCAGATCTGGTCCCAAATTCAGTCCTGGAGCCAAATCCAGACCCAATCCTGGATCCAATCCTGGATCCAATCCTGAATCCAATCCTGGAGCCAATTCCAGATCTGGTCCCAGATCCAATCCCGAATCCGGTCCCAGATCCGGTCCCAGGTCAAATCCTGGATCCAATCCTGAATCCAATCCTGGATCCAGTCCCAAATGCAGTCTCAGATCCAATCCCAAATCCAGTCCTGGAACCAATTCCAAACCTAATCCTGGATCCGGTCCTGGATCCAATCCTGGAGCCAATCCCAAATCAAATCCCGAATCCAGGCCCAGATCTGGTCCCAGCCCAATTCCAGATCCAATTCCAGATCAAATCCTGAATCCAATCCTGAATCCGGTCTTGGATCCGGTCCTGGAACAAATCCCGGATCCAGTCCCAGATCCAATCCCGAATCCAGTCCCAGATCCAATCCCGAATCCAGTCCCAGATCCAATCCCAAATCAAATCCCGATTTTAGTCCCAAATCCAGTCCCAGGCCAAATCCCAGATCCAATCTCAGCTCCAATTTTAGATCTAATCCTGGATCCAATCCCAAATCCAATTCCAAATCCAGATCCAGGTCCAATCCCAGATCCAATTCCAGACCCAATTCTGGGTCCAATTTCAGAACCTATCCTGAATCCAGTCCCAAATCCAGTCCTGGAGCCAATCCCAAGTCCAGT
>NW_015379447.1:3398-4794 GCF_001522545.3 Parus major
TCGATCCCAGCCCCAAATCCAATCCCAATCCCATTCCCGTATTTTCAGCTGTGCCGTGGCCACCCTTCAGGCCACTCTGGTTCGGGCCGGGAAATCCCAAATCCAATCCCAACCCCAGATCCCATCCCAAATCCAATCCCAAATTCCAATCCCAATCCCAAATCCTGATCCCAATCCCAAATCCAATCCCAAATCAAATCCTGATCCCATTCCCGGATTGTCTAACTGTGCATTGAGCACCCTTCAGGCCGCTCTGCTTCAGGTTGGGAAATCCCAAATCCAATCCCAAATCCCAATCCCAATCCCAAATCCAATCCCAATCCCAAATGCAATCCCAAATTCCGATCCCAATCCCAAATCCAATCCCAATCCCAAATCCCATCCCAAATCCAATCCCCAATCCCCAATCCCAAATCCAATCCCAATCCCAATCCCAAACCTGATCTTGATCCTAATCCCAATCCCAAATCCAATCCTGATCCCAAATCCAACCCCAAATTCAATCCCAAATCCCCAATCCCGATCCCAAATCCAATCCTGATCCCAAATCCAACCCCAAATCCAATCCCAAATCCCCAATCCCCAATCCCCAATCCAATCCCAATCCCAAATCCCATCCCAAATCCAATCCCGATCCCAAATCCAACCCCAAATCCAATCCCAAATCCCCAATCCCGATCCCAAATCCAATCCCGATCCCATTCCCGGATTTTCCAGCTACGCCGTGAGCACCCTTCAGGCCGCTCTGGTCCGGGCCGGCGGCTCCGAGGTCGTGCGGGACGTTGGGAATTCCGGAGGTTGGGAATTGATGGGAATTCCCGAGCGGCACCACGAGGGAATCGCTCTCCTGGCAGGGTATGGAATTCCGGGATTTGGGGGAGAATTCCGGGATTTTGGGGAATTCCAAAAGGAATTCTGGGATTTCGGGGGTGGCATTTTGGGATTTCCCAGAGGAATTCTGGGGTTTGGGAATTCTTGAAGGAATTCTGGGATTTTGTGGAGGGGATTTGGGAATTCCCAAAGAAATTCTGGGATTTTGAGGGTGGGGATTTTGGGAATTCTTAAAGGAATTCTGGGATTTGTGGGTGGGATTTGGGAATTCCCAAAGGAATTCTGAGGTTTGGGGGATTCTTAAAGGAATTCTGGGATTTTGGGGGTGGGATTTTGTGAATTCCCAAAGGAATTCCTGGATTTTATTGGTGGGATTTGGGAATTCCCAAAGGAATTCTGGGATTTGGGGGATTCCCAAAGGAATTCTGGGATTTTGAGGGTGGAATTTGGGAATTCCCAAAGGAATTCTGGGATTTCTGTGATGATTCCTGGGATTCCTGGGATGATTTCCGGGATGATTTCTGGGATTTCCAGGACGATTCCCAGGATGATTCCCGGGATAATT
>NW_015379447.1:9146-10147 GCF_001522545.3 Parus major
CCATCCCTCCATCCATGGATCCATTCTTCCATCCATCCGTGGATCCATCCGTCCATCCATGGATCCATCTGTCCATCCATGATTCCATGGGTCCATCAGGCATCCATGGATCCATCCATGGATCCATCTGTCCATCCATGGATCCATCTGTCCATCCGTGGATCCATCCCATCCTTCCATCCTTGGATCCATCCACAGATCCCTCCATCCATGGACCCATCCCATTCCTCCATCCACGGATCTTTCCCTCCATCCATGGATCCATGGATCCATCATCCATCCGTGGATCCATCCCATCCTTCCATCCATGGATCCATCCCATGGATCCATCCATCCATCTCTCCATCCATGAATCCATGGATCCATCATCCATCCATGGATCCATCCTTCCATCCATGGATCCATCCCATGGATCCATCCACAGATCCCTCCATCCATGGACCCATCCCATCCCTCCATCCCATCCCTCCATCCCACAGATTCCTCCCTCCATCCATGGATCCATGGATCCATCATCCATCCGTGGATCCATCTGTCCATCCATGGATCCATCTGTCCATCCATGGATCCATCTGTCCATCCATGGATCCATCCCATGGATCCATCCCATCCCTCCATCCCATGGATCCATCCCAACCCACGGATCCCTCCCTCCATCCATGGATCCATGGATCCATCATCCATCTGTGGATCCATCCCCAGATCCCTCCATCCCATGGACCCATCCCATTCCTCCATCCACGGATCTTTCCCTCCATCCATGGATCCATGGATCCATCATCCATCCATGGATCCATCCTTCCATCCATGGATCCATCCCCAGATCCCTCCATCCATGGACCCATCCCATCCCTCCATCCACGGATCCCTCCCTCCATCCATGGATCCATCTGTCCATCCATGAACCCATCCCATGGATCCATCCCCAGATCCCTCCATCCCATGGACCCATCCCATCCCTCCATCCACGGATCTTTCCCTCCATCCATAGATCCATGGAT
>NW_015379447.1:18732-20878 GCF_001522545.3 Parus major
TCCTGAAGGGATCTGGCCGGGGATCCGTCCCGTGGATCCATCGGTTCATCCTTGGATCTGTCCCTCCTTCCATCCCTCCATGGATCTGTTCATCCATGGATTCATCTTGGGGGATCCATCCGACCACCCATGGATTTGTCCGTGGATCCATCTCTCCATCCATGGATCCATCCATCCATCCATGGATCCATTCTTCCATGGATCCATCCATCCATCCTGTGGATTTGTCCATCCATCCATGGATTTGTCCATGGATCCATCCCTCCATCCATGGATCCATCCTGCAGATCCATCCATGGATCCATCTCCATCCACGGAATCATCCCGTGGATCCATCATCCCTCCTTCCTTCCATGGATCCCTCCCATGGATCCATCTCTCCATCCATGGATCCATCCATTCATCCATGGATCCATCCTGCGGATCCATCCATGGATCCATCCATCCTTCCATCCATAGATCCATGGATCCATCTTGTGGATCCATCTGTCCTTCCGTGGATCCATCCATCCATCCTGTGGATTTGTCCATCCATGGATTTGTCCATGGATTCATCCATCCATCCGTGGATCCATGGATCTGTCCGTCCATGGATCCATCCTGTGGATCCATCCATGGATTTGTTCATGCTTCATCCATCCATCCATGGGTCCATCCAACAAATCCCTCCATCCATCCATGGATCCTTCCCATGAATCCATCCGTGGATCCGTTCTTCCATGGATCCTTCCATCCATCCGTGGATCCATCCACGGATCCATCCCTTCTTCATCCATCCATGGATTCATCCATCCATCCATGGATCCATCTATCCATTCATGGAATCATCCCATGGATCCATCCATCCATCCATGGATCTGACCGTCTTTCCATAGTTTTGTCCATCCCTCCATCCATGGATCCGTGGGTCTGTCCATCCATCCATGGATCTATCCATGGATCCATCCATCCATCCATGGATCCATCCTATGGATCCATCCCTCCCTTCATCCATCCATGGATCCGTGGATCCATCCTGTGGATCCATCCATCCATCCATGGATCTGTCCATGGATTTATCCCATGGATGCATCCCATGAATCAGATCCATCCATGGATCTGTCCATCCTTCATCCATCCATCCATGGGTCTGTCTGTCCATCCATCCATGGACCCATCCACGGATCCCTCCATCCATCCACAGATCCATGGATCCATCCTGTGGATCCGTCTGTCCTTCCATGGATCCATCCATGGATCCATCTCATGGATCCATCCATCCATCTGTCTGTCCATCCATGGATCTGTCCATGGATCCATTCCTCCATCCACGAATTCTGTGGATCCACCCTTCCATCCATGGATCCATCTGTCCTTCCATGGGTCCTTCCATCCATCCATGGATTTGTCCATCCGTCCATCCATGAATCCATCCCATTCCTCCATCCATGGATCCATCCATCCATCCATTCATCCATGGATCCATCCCATGGATCTCTCCATTCATCCATGGATCCGTCCATGAATCCGTCCCATCCCTCCATCCATGAATCCATGGATCCATCATCCATCCCATGGGCCCATCCCATCCCTCCATTCCATGGATCCCTCCCTCCATCCATGGATCCATGGATCCATCATTCATCCGTGGATCCATCATCCATCCATGGATCCATCCCATGGATCCATACACAGATCCCTCCATCCCATGGATCCATCCACAGATCCCTCCATCCCATGGATCCATGGATCCATCATCCATCCATGGATCCATCCCATGGATCCATCTGCCCATTCATGGATCCATCCCATGGATCCATCCACAGATCCCTCCATCCCATGGACCCATCCCATCCCTCCATCCACAGATCCCTCCATCCCATGGATCCATCCTTCCATCCATCCATCTCTCCATCCATGGATCCATGGATCCATCATCCATCCCATGGATCCATCTGTCCATCCATGGATCCATCCCATGGATCTCTCCATTCATCCATGGATCCGTCCATGAATCCGTCCCATCCATCATCCATCCTGTCCATCCATGGATCCATCCCATGGATCCACCTACAGATCCCTCCATCCATGGACCCATCCCATCCCTCCATCCCACGGATCCCTCCCTCCATCCATGGATCCATCCCATCCCTCCATCCATGGATCC
>NW_015379447.1:22363-23568 GCF_001522545.3 Parus major
CCATCCCATCCCTCCATCCACGGATCTTTCCCTCCATCCATAGATCCATGGATCCATCATCCATCCCATGGATCCATCCCCAGATCCCTCCATCCATGGACCCATCCCATCCCTCCCTCCACGGATCCCTCCCTCCATCCCACCCCCATCCCAAATTCCCGCTTTTTCCCGGATCCCTCAATTCCCGACCCTCCAACCCTTCCCAGGAGGCCAAAAAATTCCCACCAGCTCCTCGGGACGGAGGGAAAATCCCATCCCCAAAACCCCCAAATCCTCCCAATCCCGATTTTTTCCCTGGGATAATTCCCTTGGAATTCTTCCATCCCGGGGGATTTTTTTTCCGGGCGTATCCTGATTTTTCTGTTCCCGTTTTTCCAGCTGCTGTCCCACAGGGTGGTGACCGACCTGAACCTTCTGGAGCCGATCCTGGAATCTCTGAGGCCTCTGGAAAAGGATCCCTCGCTCCTCGTGCGGATCCTGGCGCTCCGAGGCCTCGGGAACGCGGCCTCGGGATCGCCGGAAAAGGTGGGAAGGGATAAAAAAAAATCCGGGAAAAATCCCGGGATTTCCGTTTTTTCTGGGATGTTCTTCCCTGGGTTTGGGAATGGGATCGTTCCCGAAATTCCCGGCTTGGGAATTCCCCTTGGGAATTTCTCAGATTCCCGAATTTCCCTTAATGAAGCCTTAATTAATGCCGGGAAATTCGTTTACGCCATTCCTGGGTTTTTTTAATTGGAATTTTGATGTTCCCGTTGTTTTTCCCCTTGGAAAATTCCTGGGATTGGATTTTTGTTTCCATAGGGAAAGGCTGGAATTCCCTGGGAAATATCGGGATGAGGTTTTGTGGGATGGGGAGGAGGCTCCGAATCCCGGAAAAATCCCGGGATCTCGGGAGCCATTCCCGGTTTTCCGGGGATTCCCGGGAATATTTCCCAGGAAAATTCCGGAATTCTGGCTGGGATCGGCCCCTTTTCCTGGGAATTCTCAGCCTCAGTCCATTCCCTGCTTCCCCAATCCCAGAATTCCATGGATTCCAGGGGAATATTCCCAAAAATCCCACTTGGAGTCCGTTGCCTCTTTCCCAATCCCGTTTTTCCTTTGGAGCCGATCCCAAAATTCCCAGAATTCCAGGAGGGTTTGGAGCTGGGATTTTCCTGGAAATTCTGGGAATTCCCAGAGTTCTGGAAGGGTTTGGAATTCCCAGA